>NC_057802.1:572272804-572570285 GCF_018294505.1 Triticum aestivum
AAGGGGGAGGGGGAGCCAAGCTTAGGGACGCGCTTGTCCGAAATGTAGGGTAAGTTACCAGCGTACCCCCACCGGTTTTGACACCGCGACGTGGAGCTTCATTTTCGGCTGAGGGGTAGAAGGGGGATTTCGCGTGTCTGGGCTGCGGGAGCGATTTCGGATAAGGAGGGAGTTCTCGCCCGCGTCCAAATTTTGGGATAACAAGCCGCAGCGCGGGTTGAAGAAGCGGGAGTTTCAAAGCAGGTGAGACAAAAGATACTCGAGCTTGAAAATTTCGGGATAACAAGGTGCGGATTCCTTGTTCGGCAGAACAAACTTAACGTGTAAAAAAACAATTCATACAAGACACAAGAGATTCATGTCCCCTTTTACTATATTGCTATAGATGCCATTGAAAAAACTACAAGAAAAATGTAAAAAAAATCAGGAGAACAAGATTACCCTGCACAGTACCAAATCGATTTGCACTTCCCTCAACAACAACAAAAAACAAATCAATTCCCACCAAAGAAAGAGTAATGTCCCTTTTTATGTGATTACAGATGCCATGATATCGAATTTCAATTTTTGAATCCACGTTATGTTGAATTCGAATATATCGTTAGGTGACCTTGCGGTTTATAATTGATGTAGTCGTACATTTTGATCTTCCATCATATATGAACATTTTACTCCACGATGTGAACATATATATTGTCGTCTACCATATGGACTAAATTTGAATCAATTTTCCTTATTTGAATACGATTGTTGTCAAGTTATACAATAATTTAAATATTATCTTGATAACAAAAAACATACATATAGCAGTAATCATATTTCACTATGAACTACATGTACCATATGCTCTCCAATTCAAATATTTGTATCCATTTTATGTTGAATTCAAATCATAGTACATTATTGGTCTAGGTAGCGAGATGTTTGGGATAATCTAAACCCTGTTTTCATACGAATAATTTTTGGCTGAATTGGGACAAGTTTTGGTATAAGCCTCTTGCAAAACCGGAGATTCTCTCAACAAGCCTCGTGGTTCCGAGAGCGAACGTGTCACCTTTGTGTGCGAAACGATACACGCTGCCTCCCCCATGATTTTATTTACAGAGGCAACATAGAACTATATGAGTGCCCTGGTAAATTTTGAAATTATTTCGAGTTCATTTGGCCTTTTTATACATTAATTGAGTTTCTGGACTTTTAATGTGCATAATCTAAATATGAATTGCATGCACATGCTCTAGTGCACCAAAGTGGGTTGAAAAATCACATGTGTGTCCTTGGTTGGATTTCTAGGTCCCATGGAAGAAATGAGAATGAAATTCAAACATCTGGGCGTCATGACTCGGCCGAGAACATCGAGAAACTTTGATTTTAAATTCATGTAAATCCAAAACTCGCCTAGAAATCATGAAACTTGGCATGGTGTCATGTCATGGCACTAACATGTTGTGGTAAAAAATTGGGCCGATTTGGAAGCTCGTGGTTCTAAGAGGGAACGTGCCACCTTTGAGTGTGAAACGATATACGCTGCCCCCCCTTGAGTTGCTTAACAAAGGCAACATAGAACTACATTAGTGCCCTGTTAAATTTTGGAATTATTCCGGGTTCGTTTGTCGTTTTTATACATTAATTGATTTTCTGGTCATTTAATGTGCATAAGTCAAATTTGAACTACAAGCACATGCTCTCGTGCACCAAAGTTGGTTGAAAAATCACATTTGTGTCCTCGGGTGAATTTCTAGGTCCCATGCAAGAAATGAGAATAAAATTAAAACATCTGGGCATCGTGGCTCGGCCAAGAACATTGAGAAACTTGGTTTTAAAATTCTTGTAAATCCAAAACACGTCTGAAAATCATGAAACTTGGCATGGATGTCATGTCATGGTACTACCATGATGTGGTAAAAAAATTGGCCGAATAGGAACAGATTTTGGTATAAGCTTCTTGCAAACCAAAGCTTCTCTCAAGAAGGCTCGTGGTTCTGAGAGGGAACGTGCCACCTTTGAGTGCGAAACGATATACGTTGTCCCCCTTGAGTTTATTTACAAAGGCAACATAGAACTACATGAGTGCCCTGTTAAATTTTGGAATTATTCCGGCTTCGTTTGGCCTTATTTACACATTAATTGAGTTTTTGGTCATTTAATGTGCATAATTCAAATTTGAACTACAAGCACATGCTCCCGTGCACCAAAGTTGGTTGAAAAATCACATTTATGTCCTCAAGTGAATTTCTACTCCCTCCTTCCATCTATATAGGTCCTAATGCGTTTTTCGAGGCTAACTTTGACCAAACGTTAGAGCAATAATATATGACATGCAACTTACACAAAGCATACCTTCAAATTTGTATGTGAAAGGAGCTTCCAATAATATAATTTTCATAGTATACATCTCATGTGCTATTAATCTTGTCAATAGTCAAAGGCTGTCTTGAAAAACACATTAGGCCCTATATAGATGGAAGGAGGGAGTAGGCCCCATGCAAAAAATGAGAATAAAATTCAAACATCTGGGCATCGTGGCTCGATCGAGAACATTGAGAAACTTGGTTTTAAAATCATGAAACTTGGCATGGTGTCATGTCATGGTAGTACCATGCCGTGGTAAAAAAAAATTGCCGAATAGGAACAAATTTTGGTATAAGCTTCTTGCAAATCGGAGCTTCTCTCAAGAAGGCTCGTGGTTCTGGGAGGGAACGTGTCACCTTTGTGTGCATAATTCAAATTTGAAATACAAGCACATGTTCCAGTGCACCAACGTTGGTTGAAAAATCACATGTGTGTCCTCGGGTAAGTTTCTAGGTTCCATGCAAGAAATGGGAATGAAATTCAAAATTCTGGGCGTCGTGGCTGGGTTGGAAACATTGAGAAACTTAGTTTTTTAATTCTTGTAAATCCAAAACACGCATGAAAATAATGAAACTTGGCTTGGTGCCATGACATGGCACGAACATGCTGTGGTAAATTTGCAGTCCGATTTGCGAAGGCGCACACATTAACAATCAACAAAGTCATTTTGGAACAAGTGTTGTCACGTTACAATCGGAAACACAAGTATTATTGAAACCGTGGGCATTCTACTTACTAGTACCATTTACGTGCCGCCACGCGTCCCCATTTTTTATTAGCTAGGAGGCGCCGTGCAGGGTAGCTATTTGAGTACGAGAGGCGTGCGATCAGACCCCTACGCGTGCTTATCGGGAGGAGAGCCCTTTGACGTCCATCTGCCGTCCACCTCTCTCCCAAGGTCTCCATTAATGTCGCCCGAGCCTCTGTTTAATGGCGTGGCTATGTCTCACTCGACTGAGATTTAAGAGAGAAAAAAGAAAATCTGAAAGCACGGATCTTGATGTAAGATACGACGGACCTATATAGCATCTACTGCGACTTATAGCAAGACTGATGAATATATAAGGACTCGGCAGTCCGCGCAGGCCAGGTGCCCTCCCTTGCACTGCAGAAATCAATCGAACAACACATCAATCAAGAAACCTGCACCTTGCTCAATCAGCCGAACGGACGAGGTGTATTCGAACCTTATACACTGGAGGCGTCAAGGGGCGGAGGCACAAGGGGCAGTGGAGCACGGTGAGGTCCATCGAGACCTTAGAGAGCTCCATCGTCGGGTCCTGTTCGATCTGCATGATCTCGCCCTCCTCGTGCACAACCATCTCTCGACTTGGGCCGGGGTATTACAAAGCTTTACCGTCACATATTTTATACTACTTCAAGGTGCATTAAATCAACACATGCAAGTATCAAAATGAGAGTCATGGCATGCATGCATGCGTTGTAATTAATGCATCGGTAAACGCAAATTATTGAAATATATTGAGTGTAGTGCTTTGATGTGTCGCGTCAACTCGTACATCAACGAGAAGTTTGATTATCCTCTCCCTCGCGGACTTAACTGCACCTGCCTTTGGCTGTATGACAGGTTGGCCACACACCTGTCGGGCCCACCTGTCATACACGCAAAGGCAGGAGCGTCCCTCCCTCCCCATGAGCGTGGTGGCTGGCAAGACTAGGAGAAGCTTTCGCTACACGCTCTCCCTCCCGCACGCGGTGGACATGTAGCAGTTCAATCGGTGTCAGATGGCCCGAAGCGTAATGTAGTACTCCTCCAGTGCAGTAGTACTCCATCATTGTTCGACTTCCCGAAGAGGCGAAGAGCCAAGCGCAGCCCAGACGCTCGTGTGGCAGTTTCATGTGTAGAGTAGTCTAGGATAGCGTGTACCGTGCTTCTAAGCTTAAAATCATTGGGGTCGGCTCCATGCTATGTGGCCGTCTCGAAGTTTAAAAAAAATTAAAATAGTCTTCTGGCCCTACCTGACACCCTGTTGATTGTAGTTTGCACGCTCATCTGGTCAAGACAGGAATATATATTTTATTTTTTTTCGAAAAGGGGGGACTCCCCGGCCTCTGCATCAGAACGATGCATACGGCCACATATATTTTAATTTGTGGTGGATAAATGTTAGAGGATGCAGCAAATATATTGTACACCGCGGGTATTTCAGCCAAGTTTAGAGGCAAGCATGTGGGGCCAGTGCTATGATGTGTCGCGTCAACTCGTACAACGAGGAGAAGCTTGATTTTACAACACGCCTTCTCCCTCACCCATGCGCGCGGTTGCTCGCAAACGAGGACAGGCTTTTGCTTAATAGTACTTCTACAACAAGCTATCCGTCCCGCTCGCGGTGGACGGACATGCAGCAGTGGATTCGACACTGTAGAAGCAGTAGTAGTAACATCATTGTTCGTCTTATCCAAGAGGCGAAGAGCCAAGCGCAAACCGAACGTTGCAGTTGCGAACATTGGAGCACGCATATAGCGAGGATCTTGCATGAGACAAAATTGCTATGTGAGCCCACTATTGTACTAGTACGTACAACTACTTGCTAGTATAGCCCTGTAAACCAGAAAGGAGTATTTGCCCTTCTAGAGATTTCAACAAGTGACTAGACTACACCAGATGGAGTACATATGGAGCAAAATGAGTGAATCTGCACCGTAAGTAAATACGTACTAGTTCTATCGTTTTCCTCTCCGAGGTGCACAATATTGAGTATCCTGACTAGTCTCTTTTTGACACGCATTTACGTTTTTTACACAGTACAGACGCAAGCGCTCATATACACGCGCATACACTCACCCCTATGAACGCACACACGCACGGCACTATCATCTTGAAATTTACAAAGTCACCATAGGAACCTCGTCGTCGACGGGTCCATAGGTGCTTGAATGCTAAGGAGGGAGAGGGTAGCGGTTCCCGAGACGTTGAACGGTCAATGATGCATCCTCAATTATATGCAGAGGGAATTAATTGGAGAAGCAGAATAGAGCCAACACGATGTGAATGCAACAGAGTTTGGACTCTCATATAATAAAGGCGCCCCACCACTCCAATCCATCTACTCCCAAGTCTCTGCGCAACACTGCTCACTCCAATCCAAGACCAAGTGACCAGAAACCACAAGCACCTATGGAGGCGATGGACGCGAGCGGCAGTCGGCTGTGCCAAATCTTCCAAGGCGCCGGCCTGCGGCCCCGTACCGCGCAGCGTTTCCAGACGGTGCTGGCGACCGCAGGCATCGTAGCCCTCGCCGATGATGGCTTCGCCTCTCGCATGGACGACATGATGGTCAACTCCATCCGCAAGTTCACCGCCGTCAAGAAGCGCGCGGACTACCTTGCCGTACTGCTCCAGCCCGCGCGCCCAGGCTCCTCATTGCCTGCCACCCTCATCGGCCTCCATGGTGACGAACTCTTTCAAGCCCTGGTGGCCCTGCAGGTGCCAGAGGTCGCGACGAAGAATGTGCACCTCCAGGCCGCGCTCGCCGCGCAGCGCCTCGCCATGCAAGAAACCGTCGACCTGCACATCCACGTCTACGCCTCGACGGTGTAGAGTGCCCTAAGGTTGAGCACACAGATGATCTACGTACGTTCAAATACGATCAACCGTGCGACAACAGTTCCAAATCGAGAGGGAAAGGCGAAGAGTCGGTGGACGGTTGCCAGTTTGCCACGGTACACGAAGAGGCGCCCCGGCCTACACGTCCTTTCGGAAATTGTACAAAAGGACTCGCCGTCTTCTCACTGACATGTTGGAACGGGACCACATGTCAACGAAACATGGTGTGTAATTTCTCGTGCAAAATGCGATCTGGCCGCGTTGGCCCGAGGTGCCGCATTAGTTATCGACCTTTATTTTTTAACATACAATCTGAGTGGATAGCTCCTGTGGTCATCACACGTGAGCGGATATATAGGTGGGCTAGGTGGGCAGGCGGCAACAATCTAAGTGCTAAAAGAGTTGATCTGGAAAAAAGAGTTGATCCAATGCTTGGTTTTGTTTGGATTTTCCAACTATGACCATTGGATAGAGTGGATCAATGGCTTACGTTCAAAGTTATTCTCATTCTATAGAATGGTATAGGAACATGGAGAGATTTGGTTGATTTTATATCGCTGAATAATATAAAATATTATGAGTGCACACGCTCCACCCCGAGGTTTGTAGCTCCTTCTCGGCCGTCGGGAATCTATTTTCTTCCACTCTTTTGTTTAAGACATGAGCTTTGTTCATCCTGTTGCCGACACACGGGACATCTATATGCCTCCATTTTACAAAATCATACTATATGCCTCCATGACACGCGGGACATCTAGCATCAAGGTGGCGTTTCATGCAAGAAAATGGAGATATGCAGTGCATAAGTGAGTCGTGCACTTCGATGGCACCTAGTACTACGCAATATTTTTTCTCCTCGATGGCACGTGAATAGTGCACGTACTCAATGACAGAGCACGGGATGGTAGCCATGGACATGGTCGGCCCTTTTTGAAGAGAGTACTAATAAATAACTTTGATGTGTCCCGTCAACTCGCAGAACGATGAGAAGCTTGCTTACTACGCCTTCTCCCTCGCCAACGCGTGCACGGTGGCTCGCAGCATGAGGAGAAACTTTTGCTTACAAGTGGTGGACGTGCAACAGTTCATTTGGTGTCAGATTGCCAAAAGTATTACTGTAGTACCATAATTATTGTTCGACTTCCGGAAGAGGAGAAGAGCCAAGCGCAAGGTCACCTACTAACCTAGTACAGTACTACTATAGCCAAAGCTGGTCCACCTTTTTAGAGCATGGTTAATTAATATAGGCAGATCTTGCAGCGGCACATCATTTAGAGCAAGTACTCTCTTCGTAGGAACAAAGTAAGTGAAACAAAAGTTGGAGTGGATGCTAGATTGCCAATTAAAACATGATTACATAGGAAAAAAATCCTATAGCATTCTATCCTATGAATCAAACGACCAATATAGGAAAATTATGAGGGGGGGTCTCTCCAACAGTGTTCCTTGGCTCGCACCTAGCATCACGGTGGTCGAACTTGGAGTCATTCATCTGGTACACGTGGCATCTCAGATCTGGACACAAGGTGATGCGACCTCTCAGTTCCTCCGCCATTTGAAGCGGCGCGCCGGTGGACGGCTAGCATACTCCAATATTTGGTTGGCTCTATGTGATGTGGCAACTTCATATACTAACCGGATGCTGGCTATACTACTACGGTACTCACACTCCAAGAAGTGACTCAAAAACCATTCATAAAATGAGTCTATGACATGCATTCGCAATTGAAATGTACCATTCATTAAATACAACAAGTCATCAACAGACAACGACAATGAGGATACATGTTGGATTATAGATTATTTCCAACAAAACATTCTAGCAAATACTAAAGTTTTCATCACACAACAAATAACAATCAATGAAATGAACTTCAACTCAACCAATCCTCGGCGTTGGAAACGCTTGCTTTGAACCATAGGTGCTCTGGGAAGGGCCAGCTATTGTCAATATCGAGAGCAACGCAGGACTGATCATCCAGGCTGAAGCAGCATATATCAGGACCAGGGTAGGGATACACCGAAATGTCCGAGGTATAGATACAGTTGCTTCTCATAAATGGTAGTAACGTTGTGTCAACAGCAGTTGGATCGCCTTTCACCATCATTGGATAGTTTTGTCCAAGGAAGAGCGAGTTTGCTCCAAGACTATCAATACTGAACTAGGGAGAAGGTGTTGGCGCTAGCACACTAGTATCCGTCCTGAATACCATGCAACGGGTGTTGGAATAGGTCAGGAGAGGGCGACCATGGGAGACAACACATGCTTCCTCAGTAGTAACAGTCTGAGTGCACTGTATACAGACAAGAAGAGGTGATCCATCGGAATTAGTTGTCAGGCACCACTGAGTATATAAGTTCTGCTCCTCCTCATGCTCGTGATCATCACCATCGTCATCTCCCCCTTGCTTATAAATTTTTTCAAGTATAGGTGGTGGAATGTTCACAGGACCTTGGAAACACAAGAAGAAGGTTAATTAGTAAAGGGAAACTTGCTAACCCGCATGCATGTGGATGAAACAATTATAATTACGGTGGAAGACAAACATACCGAAACTACGAGGATACCATGCAAAAACAGTGCCACGAGTGGTGGCAGCAAACACAAGATCCTCATATTCAATTGCATCATAGTACACATCCGTGTATAGAAACTGATTTTTGAGCAATATCCATCCAGTCAAACCACGAAGGACGACAACAAGCTTGTCGAAGATAGCAACAACTTGATAGTTCTTGTAATTCCAAGAGCGGTTGGGAACTCGACAAATTGCTATCTTCAGTAGACGACAGTCACCATGATCGTATTTGAACGTACGTAGATCATCTGTGTGCTCAACCTCAGGGCACTCTGAGATTTTTGGAAGTGGAATCCGCTGATGAGTGTACACATTCACAAGTTCCCACTCGCAATTGTACCCAATATAAACAACCCAATCTCCATTTGCGCCAGCCCGGGACTTACCCTTAAGCGATGGCATCTTGACATCACATGTATCATTATCAAGCGGCATCAACTTGCAAGGCGAGGCCTCCGTCGTCCGCGCCCATGCGAACAGGCTTATAGCAAAGAAGATAAGGGACATCAAACTGCTCCTGGACCCTTGGGTTCCTTGTAATGATGTTATTAGTTGAGTCGAGAATGGGCTTGAACGAACCTGCCATGCTAGCCGAGGTGATGACGTCGCACCGATCAATGAGTTCCCCCACCACGTCATCTTTCAGATCAGGGCAAGAATAATGGGGTCGTTTCCGGCTTGTTCCCTCCATGGAGAAGACGATCGAACAATGGCAGAAGGAAGGGTGAAGGCAAATGGAGGAAGGAGGAAGAGCGTGCGACAGTAGTTCCAAATCAAGAGGGAAAGGCGAAGAGTCGGTGGACGGTTGCCAGTTTGCCACGGTACACGAAGAGGCGCCCCGGCCTACACGTCCTTTCAGAAATTGTACAAAAGGACTCGTCGTCGTCTCATTGACATGTTGGAACGGGACCACATGTCAACGAAACATCGTGTGTAATTTCTCGTGCAAAATGCGATCTGGCCGCGTTGGCCCGAGGTGCCGCATTATTTCTCGACTTTATTTTTAATGGCGTGCCGTTCAGTTTTGAAGCACGACTAACTGGTACTGTTTGCAGAGAAAATATAAACTACTCTACCACTACTCCACCTCTAGTACTAGTAGTATAAAAAAGATATATAGGCTGGAGCTTCAGAGCTTTCTTGCTAAGGGCTGCCCACTTGCTTCTCACACTATCACCCTCTCTCCAGATCTAAAAAAGACGGCCTCTCTCTCCCTCCTCACCGGTGGTCACAGATCCGCCGGGGAAGAAAAGGACGTGCAGTGTTGACGCACTCGTCGTCGGCGAGCGAGGTCACGCACTGACGACAAGGCCGTCCTCTCAGACCTAGCGCCCGCGCGGGATGGCCTCTGTCCCCAAGCTCGCTGTCGTAGTGCATGTGGAGGACGGACCACGAGCGAAGCCACTTCCCGCCGACCCTCAGGTATGCTACCTCTTTTCAAACCATACCCTTGTTCTATTGCCCCATCTGCCATGTCGCTGCATGTGGATCTTTTTCCACTCCACCATCTTCCCAATTTGCAATCCTCTGCTCTGCTGGTCACGCAGATGAAAACCTTAATTTGCACTATTAAAGGAAACCCTACTTCATGCAGACTAATCCATGTCCGGGTTGAATAAGGAAAGGAAGGGAGACTGTACTGTCCAAGAGAGTAGGCATCGAACCCGCATCTAGGTTGAGAAGGGGAAAATCAGTAGCTAAGGAACGAGTCTCGTGTCTCTTGGTTGAAGAAGGGTAGAAAGGCATGACAACGCAATAGAGAATGACCAGGTCGATCGGTTTGTTGTCCTCACATAGGAAAAAGGTGGCTAAACATAACAAAAATGGGACGTAATCCACATATGCTGCCTGGATATTTGTTGCTCTGGGCAACCATACCTCCCTCACCACTCTATGCGTCCGTGGAGGTACATCTTACTGGTGCGCCCACTGTCCAAATGGGCCTCGCATGCTCTTAGTCTAACTTTTTTGCTGTTAGTATAACGCCAGCAGTCAAGTCAAGCAATTCTACTGCTAAAGTGATGCCACATTTAACTAATGCCGCACTCAGTCTAATGCCACCGATAAATTTAAGCAATGCAATTTAATGTCACTGGATTATTTTAGGGTTAGCTGTTGATTGTGGATGTATTAAAGATTTTTCAACTAAGGCATTCTAATGATGTTGCACAGCCAGTATACCAACGATGAAACTTGTTACTACCTTCAGATTTTTGCACTGTTAATGCTTATAGATTACATACCTCACTTTCATGAGATAAGTTAATTTTTTTGTACAGTGTCACCAAAATGCCAAGGCGCTGATGTCATTTTATTTTGGTTAAACTGCACAAAAAATTATGAAGACAAGAGGAAAGGTTAAGAGTGGGCACCTCCTCCTCCGGCTATTCTCTTGATTCGTTCGATCAATTTTTTATGTTTGATCGATTATCAAGATTGGGATAGCAATTTTTAAGGTCCCCCCGAGTTCGAAATGATATTTACCTTGGAGGTACATGGTTTGCAATTTTTTTATACTGTCATTAGTTAATAATGCTAGTTACCTTCAGACTTTTGTATTTGGTTTAATGTTCATGCACAGCTAGTATACCAATGCTGAAACGTGTTACCTTTACATTTTGTATTGTTAATTCTTATAGAAATCTTCCAGTGCCAGAGTTTATTGAAATCTGTTCAGTAAAACCATTGTACTGTACCCCGTAATAAAATAACTACTCTACTGTTGCACTAGCCACTGGATTAGTGTATATTTGTAGTATTCGAAATTTCGAATGGTGTTGCATTAGCGTATGGACATAAATAAAGGGTGGCAAGCTTTCCCAGATATGTGCTCAGGAAAACTACTACCCGTTTTTCTAAATACTAGTAGACGTTTGGGTACTTTAAACTGAACCGCAAAAACCTCTTATATTAAGGAACAGAGGGTGTAGAGTTCACTCAAATTATGCCGGTAAAGCTAGTCACACCTTTGTTAAAATTAATGTTCATTATGTTATCGGAGGATGTCTGTAAGTTTGTCTCTAATGACTGTCGACTACATACCTGACATCATGATGTAATGTTAAGTCATTGCCTTTTGTACAGTGTCACTGAATTGTCAAGGCGGTGATGGCATTTTATTTTAGTTGAACTGCACAAAATATGCTTAAAAGAAGAGGAAAGGTCAGGAATCGATCATTCTTTCAGAAAGAACTATATATGCCTTTCTGACATCAGCCTTTGTTGCCTTATTTATTCCTTCAAAAAGGTGGTTAGAAACAGTCTTGCTACCTTTTCCCATTAAGAAATTGGAATGCTTATATTTGTGAGTCTATGCTTCAACTAGTGCCACTTTTACAGTAATCACACTTTCAATATCTATGCAAACAGGGATGCTCGAGTTTAGTGGAACTGCACAAAAAGTCCAACTGGTTCAACACTAGGAGCATGTTTTCTCCCAAACCTTTATATCCAATTGGTGGCAGTATGAGCTGTTCATTAAGAAGGTACATGGTTCGCTACTATCTTGCTACTCTTTTTGTACTGTCATTAGATAGTAATACTAGTGGTTTGCATGTGAATTTATTGGCAGGGTGGACCTACATTGGAGGTGCAGGACATGATTCAATGACTGGATGCTCAATTTCGGTTGTATCGATTTCACCTCTTCCATCACTGTGAACATGGATATCCTTGGTCTGATGAAGAATAGGCGCTATATTTCTGCTCTGAACAAGCAAATCAATTCAGTATGAAATTGTCCAGGGCAAAACATGACTGTATCAAATTTTCCAGTGCAAAACATGACAGATCTAAGCGGAAGAGACATGTTTAAACCGAAAATACAAGGTGGGGTATATGTTTACTAGCTGCTTGATATTTGTGAAGACAGAGATGTCTGCCTGTTGCTATTTAGCAAACACACAAAGTGACCGCAATGGTTGAACTACATAAGAGAATAGTATAGTCACTGCATGCAGTGCCATTTGAAAATAGACACAGAAAGATTGGATAGTCACTTCATGGACTGCAGAAAAGTAGTACTGTACTATTTATTGGCCAACACTAGGTGCTTCATTGCTTTGGTCTGATTATACAATGGGCATCATTTTTCCTAAGTTAAAGTTTGTATTCCGAAAATAGTCTCGCCATGTGATCAAGAGAAGACCAAATCATATTGCAGTGGATGTTCCTCCATCATGTGTGGTTCATTCCCATGGTTCCAGCTGTTGGTGAAACCACTTACGTTTGCAAGAGGAATTGTAGACTTCACAAACAAATTTTTCATTCAGTCTGTACTGAATGTTGGCCAAGAGAAGCATCCATGTTAGTAGGAAGAACATATGTTTTTTCTAGATCTTTGCTTTTGGAGCTACATATTTGTATATGATCTGTGAATCATTGAGATGCATTAAGATGTTGATCTTATGTATGGGAATCGTACTAGTTGGTTTTAGTTGTGGCTGATCTTTGCTTTTGGAGCTACATATTTGTATATGATCTGTGAATCATTGAGATGCATTAACAATTCCTTATATCTGTTCGCTCAGTGTTTACAAGTTACCGATCGATCACTAGCTAGCCTACTAATGCGCTCCTGGCTGTTTTAGTTGCGATGCAAGATCTGAAGTAGCAGTTTTTTGAATAAAAATGCCTACCTCTGAAGAAACTGACAAGCTGCTCTGAAGAAAATGCCATGTGAATCTGAAGAAACTGCTAGCAAAAACGTTCGCAAATGCCTTATCTCCCAGCTAAAGTTCATCAGTTAATGCCCTCGGCTGCGACTCATTGCATGCTGCTCCGCGTACTAGCTGCGAGCGATTTTGAGTGCCCGCATGCAGTCGGCCATAATTAAGGCAGCTAACTGATGCGAAAAAGATGCGCTTTAATTGTTGCGGGCCTTTTAAATCCATGGAATCATTATTGACAAGGAGGGAGATGATTCGAGTGCACTCGTTTGACCGTAATGCCGGCGTGCGACCCAGCACGGACGGGACGGGACGGCACAGTCAGAATTTCAGTTTCTCTAGTTTTCCACGGCAAGCTGGCATGCTAAGCCATGCCAGCTTCATTATGCATTGAATTCCGATGACAGTCGCGCTACCTTCCGCTTATAAGTACTGTTTCTCGGCCTTCTATGGTGGCACCGTGACCCAACTCGCCCTATCCTCATAAGCCCCCACCGGCCCGACGTTGCTCGCCACTTATCCTCGCTCTCGCCACGTCCGCCATGCCCCCGCCAGTCCGCGATAGGCGTGGCCGGAGGCGGTCACCGCCGGAACTAGTGTTCGGTTTTTCACCGGAAGGCAGACGGAGGGAGGAGGCATTCTATCGGTCTTTAGATGGCAATGCGGAGATCGAGGACTTGTTGGAGCGTGACCGCCTGGCGGAGGAGCAGGAGTTGTTGCAGCGCGACCGCTTGGCGGATGAGCAGCGTATCGCCAATTTGCACCGCCAGCGGGACATGGAGCAGCAGCGCACCGACTCTCTGAGTCGCGAGCAGAGCGCCCGCATGTGGGCCGACTACGTGGAGGCCGGCGCCCGGCAAATAGCCCTGGAGGCTGTCGGGCACGCATGCGTTCGCGACGCCGATTTTTACTACCAACTTGTCAAGTGGGTTTCCCGCTTAGAAGCCAAAGCTTCGGTGGACCACGCTGGCATGGAAAGGGCCAACACGCGCGGGCAACGCGCCCTATCGCACCTCTGGCAAGTCGGAGGTGAGGCGGAGGACGCCGGTGCCGGCGTTTAGCGTGTACGCAGATGGCGGCCGGCATCGTCTAGCTAGCTAAGAGTAAGTTAGTACTTGTACGCTACTAGAGTATTAGTGGAAGTAGATAGTTAACTTGGCTATGATGGTTGTCAACATGGAAGTTCAGTACTCTATATGTGGATCAGACCTGTTACTTTGCTTTGAATGTTGAACTTTCCGTTTGAACATATGGAATGGGCTGATATTTTTTTAAATGGGTTGTATTTGTCCTCCACGGGTTTAGAGGCTGACTTGTGGGCCTACCAAGTTGACGCGTACACAACCAGGAGACGACTGTACGTGGAGAGGATGGCAGCAGGGACCCGCCAAGGTCATGGCAGTACGCAAGCAAAGTGCCTCCTTATTTCAATCCAATAAAAAAATGGCTCCTCGTAATGGATTTCTGACATCTGGGTCCCATGCCATTGTCAACGTAGTCAATAAACGAGAGAGTTGCACAACGAGCGGCTAACATCAGGGACCCAGCAGCTCGCCCAGTTATTTTTGTTTTGGGTTAATTTGATAAATGCCACTCCAAATCTGGTGTTTCTAAGAAATGCCATTGCAATTTCCAAACTTTGAAAAAAGCCATTTCATGCCATCCCTAGTGGCATTTTTCAAAGTCTGGAGTGGCTTTTTCAAAGTTTGCAAATTGCAGTGGCGTTTTTCAAAGTTTGCAAAAATTGCAGTGGCATTTTTCAAAGTTTGGAAATTGAAGTGGCATTTATCTAATTTGTTTTTGAGATGGAAGCAGGGTGTCAACTGGGCTGTGCGGGGCACTCTGGCATGTCTAGACAGCCTTCTCTTTTATGTTTACCAGAGACCAGCCCAGTAGTTTTTTTTCTTTCTGAAAATGGCTAGCCCAGTTTTTTTGTGATTTGCCAAGTAAGTCGCTTTGTCAGGCCTATTGGGCTGCAAATCTTTCAAGACAAGGGGAGCTTCATTCGGCTGGACGAGAAACTGGCCTATCAGTAATGAGAAATGGGCTGTACATTTTTAAAACACATCAAACCGGCAATTACTTTCAAATTTCTTTTTTTCATTTCAAGATTTTAAATTGCATTAATTTTTATGCATGGATAATTTGTTGGATTTTATATTGATATACATTTATTTTTAAAATCAATTTGAATGTGACTCGAAATTTCGGGATTAAAAACAGTTGGGACCGCACCGAAATATGCAACATTTCGTATAATTTTTTAACCGTGGCCACAATATGGGCTGTAATGCTAACAAAAAGAATATGGGCTCCAAAAAAACCTTCAGAATTAGCAAATGGGCTGTAAATTATTAGAAATAATGGCAGATGGGTTGTATGCTGTTTTCCACAGATTTGAGGCTTTCCTAAAAAAAGGTTGACACACAAGAAGTGACTGTTGGATGTCCATCCAACGGCCGTCATGCTTCTTCAATCTCTGCTCTTCCTGCTCCAGCCGCTCAAACAAGCGCCGTGGGACTGCCTGCTCCCTCCTCCCCGCGGCCAGCTGTGCTGCCGCGCAGGCTTGACCGCCCCACCGTACTCCCATCGCTGGCCTAGCCATCCCTCTACTCACCCACACCTGTTGTTTTTCTCCGGCGACGGAAGACGAACCAGTAAACCCTCGTATAGTCGTACTCTCCTCCGCGTGGGAAACAACTGCCGAGTCTTCCCTGCCTCTGTGTCGTTCCCTTCCTAGGCCTCGCCGTCGTCCACTGCCCTGGTGCTCCCGGTGCGGCCTGGTCAACGTGGTCAACGACCGACATGCATCTGAAGTGGAATGTATGTGGAGAGGCTGACAGCTGGGTCCACGGCCGCACGCAAGGAAATGCCTCCTTATTACGCGCAAAATAATGATTCCTCCACCTGACATCTGGGACCCACCAAAAGGGCCTTTGTATTTCGTGAAAAAAACGTTACCGCCGCTGACAGCTCAGACCCACCAGCTATATCTTCGCACGCAAGGAAGTGCGTCCTTATTACGCACAAAAAAATGAATACTCCCCCTGCTAGCTGGGACCCAGTATAGTGGCAGGCTGACTTGTGGGCCTACTAAGTTGACGGGGACGGAGGGCTTTGTCAACTTAGTCAATATGCATGATTCTAGCTCCAGTGACCGTATGATGTCCATCCAATGGCCGTAGTGATTCTTCAACCTATGGTCTTGTTGCTCCAGCCGCCCAAAGCAGCGCCGGTCGTGCCGCATGCTCCTGCCTCCCGTGGCCGGCTGTGCTGGCACAGAGAACTAACAGCCCCCTACTATTCCCACCGCTGGCCAGGCCCTGCGGCGACGGCAGCCTCACACCGCAGCCGAACCAGTGAACCCTTGTACTCCTCTCCGCGCGGGCTTCCACTGCCGCGTCTTCCCCGGCTCCGCGTCATCCCCTTCCTAGGCCTCGCCGTTGTCCACCGCCCTGGTGCTCTCGGCGCGGCGTGGTCAACGTGGTCAAGGAACGGCTTCCATCGGACGTCGACTGTACATGGAGAGGCTGACAGCTGGGTCCACAGCCGCAGCAAGGAAGTGCCTCCTTATTACGCGCAAAATAATTATTCCTCCACCTGACAGCGGGGACCCACCGGACGGGCCACCGTATTTCGCGAAAAAAACGTTTCCCCCTGACTGCGGGGACTCACCAGCTACATCTTCGCACGCAAGGAAGTGCGTCCGGGCAAAAAAAAATGATTCGCTCCCCTGACTGTTGGGACCCACCAGCTACATCTTCGCAGGCAAGGAAGTGCCTGACAGTCGGGACCCACCTGGTCGAAGCGTACGTAGCATTGTCATTCTGGTCGCGAACGTGTACGTACATACTGGTCGATGTAGAGGCGTGCACGTGTCGTAGTAGAGGCGCGCACATAGCATGTACACGTACGTACAGCGGCCAGTGTGCAAGAAAGAAAATACGGCCACGTACGTACATACGGGCAGGGTCTCGAACGCCTACTCGCGCATACGTACGGCCAGGGCTCGTGTACATGGCTGGGTCGGAACGGAGAAACAACGTCGTCGTCGTGTTCATGGGGAGCAACCGGCTGGGTCGGAACGGAATGCGCCGTCGTGTTCATCGGGAGGGCTTGGACGGAACAGCCGATGGAAACGAGGCCTGGCGTACCACAGAACGGAGGAAACGGCCTTGTGTTCAACTGGCCACGTTTGAAACGGGATCCTGTTCATCGGGAGGGGTCTGGCGTACCGCAAAACGGAGGAAACGGACCTCCTACGGTCGAAACGGTGGTCCTGTTGATCGGGAGGGGTGTGGCGTACCGCAAAACAGAGGAAACAGACTTGTGTTGGAGCGCTACGGTCGAAACGGGGGTCCTGTTCATCGGGAGGGGTGTGGCGTACCGCAAAACGGTACTCCACGGGATACCGTTCATCTCCACCATCGACCCCCTCCAGCCTCCACGGGCTACTGTTCATCCACCGTCAACCTCCTCCAGCCTCCACCTGCGACTGTTCATCCACGGGCTCCTGTTCATCCAGCCTCCACCACGCGCTACTCCACCGGCTACTGTTCAACCAGCCCTCTCCACGGGCTCCTGTTCAACCACCCCTCCACGGGCTACTGTTCATCCAGCCCTCCGTCGTCTACTGTTCATTCTGCCCTCCACGGGGTGGTCCCTGTTCATCCTGCCCTCCACGGGGTCCTGTTCATCCAGCCCCAACCGGCTCGATCGATCGGGGTCCTGTTCATCCAGAGGCAACACCACGGGGTCCTGTTCATCCACCCCACCGGGAACTGTTCATCCAAACCCCCCAGCAACGCTCACTGTTCATCCAAAGGCAGCATCGATCGGCTTCAGTTAGCAGGAGTAGCGAAGGAATCGCTCGATCGGGTTCAGTTAACAGCCATCGATCGATCGCTCGGGTTCAGTAACGCGTAGCCTGCAGTGCAATCACTCGGGTTCAGTTAGAGCCCAACGCCTCGCTCGAGTTCAGTTAGAGCCCAACGCCTCGCACCCACGCGCGTGCGTGTACGAGAGAAACACGCATCGCTCGGCCCCGACCACCCACCATAACCGGGAACACCCCGATATTTTCCTCGCCCTCGCTTCTATCATGGTTTTTTCCGTCATGGACGGCCGAAAGAATGTCATGCAACTGCGTCTCCGGCCCGCCCAGGACGAAAAGCCTATTTCTGTCATGATTTTTTGTCATAGAAGTAGGACCCCACCACATCTATGATGATACCGGGTTTTGTCACAATTATCATCATAGAAGTGTCATAAGTATGACAGAAAAAAAATTCGTTCGGCCCAAAATGTCACGGATGTGTCTTTTCTTTTGTAGTGTGCCCCGCTGGTCAATGGTTTATTCTTATTGAATCTCGCATGTGATGTTACACATATTCATAGTGTGAATTCCAAAAGATGTAAGGTTGATAATGATAGTCCCACATACTTGTGGCACTACCGCCTTGGTCACATTGGTGTCAAACACATGAAGAAACTCCATGCAGATGGACTTTTGGAGTCTCTTGATTATGAATCATTTGACACATGCTAACCATGCCTCATGGGCAAAATGACCAACACTCCGTTCTCCGGAACAATGGAGCGAGCAACCAACTTATTGGAAATCATACATACTGATGTGTGCGGTCCAATGAGTGTTGAGGCTCGTGGTGGTTATCGTTATGTACTCACCCTCACTGATGACTTAAGTAGATATGGGTATGTCTACTTAATGAAACACAAGTCTGAGACCTTTGAAAAGTTCAAGGAATTTCAGAGTGAGGTTGAGAATCAACGTGACAGGAAAATAAAGTTCTTACGATCAGATCGTGGAGGCGAATATTTGAGTCACGAATTTGGCATGCACTTAAGGAAATGTGGAATTGTTTCACAACTCATGCCGCCTGGAACACCTCAGCGTAATGGTGTGTCCGAACATCGTAATCGCACTCTGTTGGATATGGTGCGATCTATGATGTCTCTTACCGATCTACCGCTATCATTTTGGGGTTATGCTATAGAGACTGCCGCATTCACTTTAAATAGGGCTCCGTCGAAATCCGTTGAGACGACACCGTATGAATTATGGTTTGGGAAGAAACCTAAGCTGTTGTTTCTGAAAGTTTGGGGATGTGATGCTTATGTCAAGAAGACTTCAACCTGAAAAGCTTGAACCCAATTCGGAAAAATGCGTCTTCATAGGATACCCTAAGGAAACTATTGGGTATACCTTCCACCTCAGATCCGAAGGCAAGATCTTTGTTGCCAAGAACGGATCCATTCTAGAGAAAGAGTTTCTCTCGAAAGAAGTAAGTGGGAGGAAAGTAGAACTTGATGAGGTATTGCCTCTTGAACCGAAGAGTAGCGCAGCTCTAGAAAATGTTTCTGTGGTGCCTGCACCGACTAGAGAGGAAGTTAATGATGATGATCATGAAACTTCAGATCAAGTTGTTACTGAACTTTGTAGGTCCACAAGGACACGTTCCGCACCAGAGTGGTACGGCAACCCTGTCCTGGAAATCATGTTGTTAGACAATGGTGAACCTTCAAAATATGAAGAAGCGATGGCGGGCCCGGACTCCGACAAATGGCTTGAAGACATGAAATCCGAGATAGGATCCATGTATGAAAATGAAGTATGGACTTTGACTGACTTGCCCGATGATCGGCGAGCCATAGAAAATAAATGGATCTTTAAGAAGAAGACAGACGTGGATGGTAATGTGACCATCTATAAGGCTCGACTTGTCGCTAAGGGTTATCGACAAGTTCAAGGGGTTGACTACGATGAGACCTTCTCACCCGTAGCGAAGCTGAAGTCCGTCCGAATCATGTTAGAAATTGCCGCATTCTACGATTATGAGATATGGCAAATGGACGTGAAAACGACATTCCTTAATGGTTTCCTTAAGGAAGAATTGTATATGATGCAGCCGGAAGGTTTTGTCGATCCCAAGAATGCTGACAAGGTATGCAAGCTCCAGCGCTCAATCTATGGGCTGGTGCAAGCATCTCGGAGTTGGAACATTCGCTTTGATGAGATGATCAAAGTGTTTGGGTTTACGCAGAGTTATGGAGAAGCGTGTGTTTACAAGAAAGTGAGTGGGAGCTCTGTATTCTCATATTATATGTGGATGACATACTATTGATGGGAAATGATATAGAATTCTTGGAAAGCATAAAGGCCTACTTGAATAAGTGTTTTTCAATGAAGGACCTTGGAGAAGCTGCTTACATATTAGGCATCAAGATCTATAGAGATAGATCGAGACGCCTCATTGGTCTTTCATAAAGCACGTACCTTGACAAGATATTGAAGAAGTTCAATATGGATCAGTCCAAGAAGGGGTTCTTGCCTGTATTGCAAGGTGTAAGTTTGAGCACGACTCAATGCCCGACCACGGCAGAAGATAGAGAAAAGATGAGTGTCATCCCCTATGCCTCGGCCATAGGGTCTATTATGTATGCCATGCTGTGTACCAGACCTGATGTAAACCTTGCCGTAAGTTTGGTAGGAAGGTACCAAAGTAATCCCGGCATGGAACACTGGACAGCGGTCAAGAATATCCTGAAGTACCTGAAAAGGACTAAGGATATGTTTCTCGTTTATGGAGGTGACAAAGAGCTCGTCCTAAAGGGTTACGTCGATGCTAGCTTCGACACAGATCTGGATGACACCAAGTAACAAACCGGATACGTGTATATTTTGAATGGTGGGGCAGTCAGCTGGTGCAGTTGCAAGCAAAGCGTCGTGGCGGGATCTACATGTGAAGCGGAGTACATGGCAGCCTCGGAGGCAGCACATGAAGCAATCTGGATGAAGGAGTTCATTACCGACCTAGGAGTTATTCCCAATGCGTCGGGCCCGATGACTCTCTTCTGTGACAACACTAGAGCTATTGCCCTAGCCAAGGAGCCCAGGTTTCACAAGAAGACCAGGCATGTCAAGCGTCGCTTCAACTCCATTCGTGAAAATGTTCAAGATAGAGACATAGATATTTGTAAAGTGCATACAGACCTGAATGTCGCAGATCCGTTGACTAAACCTCTTCCACGAGCAAAACATGATCAACACCAGAACTCTATGGGTGTTCGATTCATCACAATGTAACTAGAATATTGACTCTAGTGCAAGTGGGAGACTGTTGGAAATATGCCCTAGAGGCAATAATAAAATGGTTATTATTATATTTCCTTGTTCATGATAATTGTCTATTGTTCATGCTATAATTGTGTTATCCGGAAATGGTAATACATGTGTGAATACATAGACCACAACATGTCCCTAGTGAGCCTCTAGTTGACTAGCTCGTTGATCAATAGATGGTTACGGTTTCTGGACCATGGACATTGATGTCATTGATAACGGGATCACATCATTAGGAGAATGATGTGATGGACGAGACCCAATCCTAAGCATAGCACAAGATCGTGTAGTTCGTTTGCTAAAGCTTTTCTAATGTCAAGTATCATTTCCTTAGACCATGAGATTGTGCAACTCCCGGATACCGTAGGAATGCTTTGGGTGTGCCAAACGTCACAACATAACTGGGTGGCTATAAAGGTGCACTACGGGTATCTCCGAAAGTGTCTGTTGGGTTGGTACGAATCGAGACTGGGATTTGTCACTCCGTGTGACGGAGAGGTATCTCTAGGCCCACTCGGTAGGACATCATCACAATGAGCTCAATGTCACCAAGGAGTTGATCACGGGATGATTTGTTACGAATGAGTAAAGAGACTTGCCGGTAACGAGATTGAACAAGGTATAGGGATGCCGACGATCGAATCATGGGCAAGTATCATACCGGTAGACTAAGGGAATTGTATACGGGATTGATTGAATCCCCGACATCGTGGTTCATCCGATGAGATCATCGTGGAACATGTGGGAGCCAACATGGGTATCCAGATCCCGCTGTTGGTTATTGACCAGAGAGATGTCTCGGTCATGTCTGCATGCCTCCCGAACCCGTAGGGTCTACACACTTAAGGTTCGATGACGCTAGGGTTATAGGGAAAGTTT
Organism: Triticum aestivum; assembly: GCF_018294505.1. Lineage (NCBI taxonomy): Eukaryota > Viridiplantae > Streptophyta > Magnoliopsida > Poales > Poaceae > Triticum > Triticum aestivum. The sequence continues at coordinate 572,294,993 of NC_057802.1, forward strand.
GTACGTGGTCACCGAATGTTGTTCGGAGTCCCGGATGAGATCCCGGACGTCACGAGGAGTTCCAGAATGGTCCGGAGGTGAAGATTTATATATGGGAAGTCATCATACGGTCACCGGAAGTATTCGGGGGTTTGCCGGTATTGTACCGGGACCACCGAAGGGGTTCCGGGGGTCCACCGGGAGGGTCCACCTGCCCCGGAGGGCCCTATGGGATGTATGTGGAAGGGAACCAGCCCCTAAGTGGGCTGGGCGCCATCCCCCCTAGGGCCCATGCGCCTTGGGTTGGGGGGGAACCCTAAAGGGGGCGCCCCCCCTTGGCTTGGGGGGTCGGCCCCCTTCCCCCTTCGCCCTATAAATAGAGAGGTGGAGGGAGGGCAGCCGCACCACATCCAAGGCGCAACCCTCCCCCTCTCCAACACCTCCTCCTCCTTCCGCAGTGCTTGGCGAAGCCCTGCCGGAGTACCATGCTGCTCGCACACCACCACGCCGTCGTGCTGCTGCTGGAGTTGTCTTCCCCAACCTCTCCCTCTCTCCTTCCTAGATCAAGGCGTGGGAGACGTCACCGGGCTGCACGTGTGTTGAACGCGGAGGTACCATTGTTCGGCGCTTAGATCGGAATCAACCGCGATCTGAATTGCTACGAGTACGACTCCTTCATCCGCGTTCTTGTAACGCTTCTGCATCGCGATCTTCATGGGTATGAAGATGCACTCCCCTCTCTCTCTCGTTGCTAGTCTCTCCATAGATTGATCTTGGTGATGCGTAGAATTTTTTTTAATTTCTGCAACGATCCCCAACACTTGCCAGCCAACATCTCGGGGCCCTCCGATCCACCCCTCCCCTCTTTTCCCTCCGCCGATCGGGGATTCGGAAGAGGGGGAGGGAGCCATGGCGTGATGACACCGCGCAAGTACAACTACAACGGCGTCGACCACTCCATCGTCGGCGTGACTCTGGCTTTGCTCCGGTGACTCAGGTGAGTCCTTCCACTCCTCCTTGTCACATCCCTCCCTATCTACCTCACCTCGTATCGTCTCCCTCGTAGATCCAACGAGCTCGAGCACCGGGACGCCATGGACGGGAAGGCTGCTTCCTCCCCTGCCCCGACGCAATGCCATGGAGGACGCAGCTCCACCACTACCCGGATGCCATCCAGGTCCATGTCCGCCCCCTCTCATCTACTATCCTCTTGGATTTTTTCTTCCCTTCCTTCCCCTCCCACCCCCTTGACTCATGTGTTGCGATTTCCTTCCACGAGCAGGAGCAGCAACGTGGGTGACATCCATCATCAGTAGCGTCATGGCCAGTAGCAGCAGCGCCCCTCCACCACCAGATGGTAAGACCACCACCCTTCCTTCCTCCCTGCTCTCTCTCTTTAACCCCCCGTCTGCTTCCATTCTGTAGGTGCAGCAGGTACAGCTGCAGGAGGAGAGGAGCAGGCCAACATCCAGCAACAACGTGGTGAGTGAGCTTCATCTCTCCACCAGATCTTGCAACAACGCATTTACTCCTGTTGGCACGCGAAATCGCCGCGCAACACCAGGATATTTGCCGTGCTTTCGTGACGACGAACGATTGCTTTACGAGCAAAGCAACAAAGATGTCCTCGCTTTCGTGGAGGAGAACCGGCCGCTTTACAACGCAAAACGGCAAAGATCGCCAAACCCTAGGGCTGATAGGGCTTGGCAGGAGAAGAACGATGGAAAATAAACGTACGTGAAAAAGTAGTTTGTATTGATAGATCGATTGTTGGGGCTTTTTACAATCGGTCGTGGCCTTATAAATAAGGTACGCTGGACTTTGCGTATACAAGGCAAGACCTGGTTACGTAGCATGCCTTGCCATACAGGAATACAACTCCAAAACTAAAACCGAACATGACTCGATTCGGTTACCATGTAATACATGCGTACAAAATCTGCATGTTATCTGTAGTACGTATCTAGGCCATATTCACGTACAAAGACTCTTGGATATATGAATAAAATATTCCGGCAAGGTCGCTAACACACTATATAATAAGGACTAATGACCCACCATCTGTGCTTGCTTTTGTTTAGGTGACTTCATTGCCCATGCTAAAATTCCTTCATCTTAGCAACCACGGTTTAGCCCAGCACATGAGAATTTGTCCATGTAGCCGCTAGACCATACAAAATTCTACATACTTGTCTTGGGTAAAATAACTTCCTACGCCTGACAAGCCTGCATTTCAAAATAAACAGCAAGTCCAAAAACATATATGTCAACCACACATTTAAATTAATTTGGCCCATAGAATACCTAGCAGCCAAATTATACATTCAGCACATGCCCCCTGTTTTTGTTACAATTGGATTATAAAAAACACCATAACAATACCTTAGGGCGATGTTGATCAATCCACCGGCCATATTATTTCTTAGGGCGATGTTCAAAGAATACATTGGTCAAAATTTCTTAGGGCGATATCTCAAATAATATATCGGCCAAATTTGCTCAAGCCTCCTGCCACATGCTAGGATAGTACTTCTTCAAATATTTCCCATTGAGAGCTTTGGGCAACTTCTCTCCCTGCAAAGATTGTACAAAATATGAATTTCGAGGAACGATCTCTACAACCTTATACGGGCCTTCCCAACTCGGCGACCATTTGCCGAATTTCCTATGTTTAGTTCCAATAGGTAAAATCGTTTTCCACACTAAATCTCCTATTTGAAACGATTTTTCTCTCACCTTTTTATTATAAGCCTTGGCTACTCTTAACTTCCCCTTCTCAATTTCTCGCAAAGCTCTTAATCTATCTTCTGAAATGACATCTATCTTATCCATCATCAGGTCATTATAATCTACAGCCGACAAATCATTTTGTCAGGCCACTCTAAGAGCTTGTAAATTAACCTCTACGGGTAACACCGCCTCCTGGCCATATACTAGATCATACGGTGCTACTTGAGTCGCTCCGTGCTGAGATATCCGATGAGCCCATAAAGCTTCCGAAAGTACCTCATGCCACCTTTTCGGATGTTCCTCAATTTTCTTCTTTATAAGTTTAATTAAAGTTTTATTGCTAGATTCGGCCTGTCCATTAGCTTGAGCATAATAAGGCGACGAATTTAACAACTTAATTCCTAAAGATTCGGAAAATTCACGAAATTGATGAGACATAAAAGAAGCACCCTGATCAGTAGTTAAAGTTTGAGGAATACTAAATCTGTGAGTAATATGGTCTAAAACAAAACTAATAACCTCTTTATGAGTCATACTTTTCAAAGGAACTGCTTCAGTCCATTTAGTAAAATAATCTGTAGCAACTAGGACGAAGCGATGCCTTTTAGAAGACGAAGGACGTATCTCACCAATAAAATCTAAACCCCATCCTCCAAATGGCCATGGCCTAATTATGGGATTTAACATAGACGCGGGCGCTAACTGTACATTACCAAATTTTTGACATGCCTCACAACCTTTATAGTACCGAAAACAATCCTCTAACAAAGTCGGCCAATAAAACCCCGCTCGTTTTAATAACCATCGCATTTTGTGAGCCGACCGATGTGTTCCACATATTGCTTCGTGCACTTCACCAATAGCTATTCTAGATTGATCAGAATCCAAGCATTTTAAAAATAACCCATCTATTGTTCGGCGATACAACTCGTCGTTAAACAAAGTATATTTTAAAGCTTGTCGCCGAATTTTTCTATCTCTCGTTTGACTTGGATCCTTTAAATGATTAACTAGAGGAATTCTCCAATCACTTAGTTCTAAACTATTTGCTAATTCGGTCATTTGTGACCCATGCACCGAATCTGCACTACATTGTACAGTTAGTTGATCAACTGTGCTAGGCCCAAGTACACCCTGTGGCAAAGTATCCATCATTATAGACGCAGCATGCATCGGCTTGTCTAATATAAAAAACATTCCTTTACTAATATGATAACCGGATGCTTGCTGTGCTAAATAATTAGCTCTAGAAATCTCTTCTCTAGGTATAGTATCTAGAGACTTAATTATGTCTAAACATCGGTCTAAATAACTATTTAATAACCCATCAAAACATTGAAATTCGCCTTTAATTTCTTGTACTACCACAAGAGAATCCCCAAAAGCATCTACATCCTTTACGCTCATATCAACTAAAGTTTGTAAACCAAACAGTAAAGCTTCATACTTAGCTTGGTTATTAGTGCAAGGATATTCCAAACGGACAGATGTATCATAAAAACATTATTAGATGAAACTAAAACATTACGGACACCTTGCCCTTCCCTACAAACCGATCCATCAAAATAAAGCTTCCATGGGCATACACTAACATAATTAATGTTTTCATCATCTTTAATCCTATGATCAACAATGAAATCGGCGATAACTTGACCCTTCATAGCACGCAATGATTCATATGTTAAATCATATTCTATTAATGCGTAAGCCCACTTTCCAATCCTACAACTAAGAATTGGTCGTTGCAACATATACTTAATGACGTCAGCCTGGCAAGCTACTACACACGCACTAGAAAGAAGATAAGGCCGAAACTTGGTACATGCATAGTATAAAGATAAGCATAACATTTCAATAAACACGTACCTACTTTCGGCGTCGAGCAAACGACGGCTTAAGTATGCAATGATGTATTCTTTCCCGCTGACCTCTTGCACCAACACCGCACCGATCACCCTATCTTCTGCAGCAATGTACAGCCTGAACGGCGCACCGGACTTGGGCGCCCGCAATATTGGAGGATTCGACAAGCAGCGCTTTATATAATTAAAAGCATCTTGTTGCTCTGCCCCCCAAGTAAATTCGGCTTCTTTCTTTAGCCGAAGTAGAGGAACAAACGATTCAATTTTACCTGCAAGGTTAGATATGAATCGTCTCAAGTAATTAATTTTTCCTAACAACTTTTACACATCCCTTTTACATGTGGGTTCCTCCAAATTTCTAATAGCCTCCACTTTCTTAGGGTCAATCTCTATGCAATTTTCATGAATTATGAAGCCTAAAAACTTGCCAACCGACACGCCAAAAGCACATTTGAGTGGGTTCATTTTTAATCCATACCGGCGCATCCTTTCAAAAGCTAATCTTAAATTGGCTAAATGATGATCAAACCCATCCGATTTAACAACTATGTCATCAATATATATTTCTAGCACAATACCTAGAAGATCATGGAAAATCAAATTCATAGCTCGTTGGTATGTAGCGCCGGCATTTTTCAACCCAAATGTCATAACGACCCACTCAAATAAACCAACAAAACCTGGGCAACGAAAAGCAGTCTTAGACATATCTTGTTCGTCCATAAATATTTGATTATAACCTGCATTACCATCTAAAAAGCTAATCACTTTATGTCCCGATGCATCATTAATAAGTATGTCAGCTATAGGCATAGGATATTCATCTTTTGGAGTAGCCTTATTCAAATCTCTAAAATCAACACATATTCTAATATTACCAGTATTTTTCTTTTCCACGGGCACTATATTAGAAACCCAATTTGCATATCTACACGGCCGAATAAACTTAGCTTTTAACAATCGATCAACTTCTTCTTTGATGCGATCGTACAAATTAGGATTGAAAGTTCTACGAGGTTGTTTATGCGGCCTAAAACCAGATTTAATAGGTAATCTATGCTCTACTAAATCTCTACTCAAACCGGGCATCTCAGTATAATTCCAAGCAAAGCAATCAACGAATTCTTTAAGTAATAAACATACCTTACTTTCCTGATCGGCTTTCAAGTTAGCTTTGATAAATGTAGGCCTAGGAATACTTCCATCACCAATATCAATTTCTTCAAGTGGATCAGCCGATGAGAATCCCTGTCCAAGCTTTTCCATGTTATCAAAATCTTCAATAGTCTCATGCATATCGTTCTTTCCGGAACGATACTCCTCCGTGCGTCTTTGCAGCCACTTAATACTGTCGTCTTTATTCATCATTTATATAGATAAATCATTAAGCCGAGCTACATTAGCCGGCTGTGCATTTATAGGTACAAAACCATCTCTACCAATACTGATATAATCATAGTCCGATAAATCCCTACCGGTCAAACATCACATCTCACCGTGTTGCCAATCAACCGGCGCGTCCGTCAAAGCAATGCATGAAGAATTATCGCCCTCAATCACCTCCACATCATCATTAACCCACTGAATTAAGCACTGATGTAAGGTAGAAGGGATGCAACAATTTTCATGAATCCAGTCGCGTCCCAATAGAATATTATACAGGCCTTTGACATCGACAACAAAAAACGCAGTCGGCAATGTTTTGCTTCCGACTGTGAGCTCCATGGAAACAACACCCTTAGCCTCGGACAATTCTCCTGAGAACCCACTAAGTTCCATGTTGGTTTTTATTAACTCGCTCTCTTTTCGGTTCAGTTTAGAAAATACCGAAAAGGGCATAATATTAACACCTGCACCGCCATCAACAAGCATGCGACCAATAGGCTTACCATCAATGTGACCTCTGATAAATAATGGCTTTAGGTGCTGCCCATGCTTCTCTTGTTTCTCAAATGTAGCATTCTTTGCGCCAAGAACAAGTTCAGCAATTTCTGCCTCGGGCGCGCGAAATTCAGCAGGCAATGCGAACACCATATTAACATCCATATCAGTTGGTACATCTTTAATATTCTCTGAATTTTCTGCAATAATGGTGTCATCCGTATTTTTATTTTCCTCTGCTGTGATGCGCTTCTCCTTTCAAGTCTTTGTTGGCATCATTGGTTTATCCTGATTGAACCATCTATCGCGCTTCTTCTCAGCTATCTCTTCCTTTATTTCCAATGTCCGCAGTCGCTGTACACATCGTTTCTGAGTGTGGGTAAGTCCATTCGGGCACCACCGCGGTGCTGGTTTAGTCCCTGGCGCGACAGACTTAATTTGGCTGCCCCCAGGTCCTTCGGCCTATACTGACGTACTTCTGTTTTTCTGGCAAACATTTTATCTCTGGCAAAAAAACTTCTCTGCTGATCATATACGGTACTAGCATTAAATCCCTGGCCGCGTACATTGCCAGAGTCCCATCGTGTAGATGCACTAGTATTATACTTGAAACTCCTCGGAGGCAAACTCCTGGACGTTCCTATGCAACAATTCTTTATAATCAAATCAGCTTGTGTGTTAGCCGATTTAGGCTTCTGAATAATATGTGAGGATATAGCATCTGGCCGTGCATGCGGGTCATGCCCAGAATTAGTTTGCTTTTCAAATTGATCAGACTGGCCAGCTTGCCGCAACTTTACGCCATTACCTTTCTCCTCTGTACCGAGAGCTTCTTTCGAGACACTGCTTGTTTCTGTACAATTGACAACACCTTCATCTGACTGGTGTTCCGCTATTTCAGACCATGATCAACATCTGAATCATCTGAATTTTTTGCCGCTTTATTTTCAGCACGCTTCACCGGCACCCACACGCTCTTGTGACCACCCTTATTGTTTTTGCCATCTGCATTGCGTATCGGTGATCGACTTCCTCGAATCTCGATGGCATTATGTGATCTAGCTTCCTCATTTAACCGAGCCCTTTTCTCATGCATTTTTGGTCTGAACATAGGCCTTGGCGGAGTCCATCTCGGCTGAAAATAACATGCTGGCCCTGTAGGATATGGCGCCCAAGGATTAAACCCCCATTGAGGAAATTGCGGATACATAGGAGGTGCACAACCCCAATATGTCGGCTCCATTGCAAAATACGGCTGTTGGTCATATGCACTTCCTTGCCATTGCTCATGACTGCGAGGTCCAGAAGGAGATCTTGGACGCTTATTACCTCCGAGCCGATTAAACACATTGCTGGTCTTGCGTGAGGTATATTTTTCCAACAACATGCTAACCGTCGGCTTTGGCCTTGGAGCTTGTCTCCTCCCTCCGTTGACTTTCCACACTCCTATTTCTGGATTTTTTTTGTTTGATCATCCTTGGAGGAGCTCTGTTATCAACAACGTTTTTCTCTCTTGCGGATTCGGTCTGATCCGACCGAATAAGCATTTTTTTACTCTCAAGCTCGACCACATTGATAGGAAAAGGGTCGCCGTCGAGCTTCATCTTAGAACCTTCTGCAAACGTCAATCGTCCTTCATTGATGGCCGATTGCACCTGTCGACGGAACATGTTACAATCATTAGTAGCATGAGAAAAAGAATTGTGCCATTTACAATAAGCTCTTCTACCCAATTCTTCTGGAGGTGGAATTACATGACCCTCCCTCACTCTAATTAATTTATTTTGCAGTAACATATCAAAAATTCTATCACACTTGCTTACATCAAAAGTATATTTAATTTTGTCTCTTCTAGCAGGTGTAGGTTTCAAAGCAGAACATGCAAAAGGTTTTGACTTTGGCACTTGAACCCATTCGGCTACACATATATTAACATCATCCTCACTAGCCGAATCACTATCAAAATCTAAGGCATTAACCGCATGATTATCTTTCTCTTTATTTCTGTTATCTTTAAACCTGCTATATTGTTTAATTTCATTAGCCCGGTTTTCTTGCGCCAAAGCCTTCTGCAAAACTTGGTTAACATCTAAAAATTCTTGCCCTTCTAGTTTATCCTTAATATGAGCGAGTAAACCCGAAAAGGCAAGATCGGCTAAGTCCTTTTCGGCTATGGTCAAGCTGAAACATCGGTTTTTGACATCACTAAACCTCCTAATATAATCAAGAACATGCTCATTATATTTCTGCCTAACCATAGTTAAATCTGAAAGCCGAAGTTCTGTTTCACCGCTATAAAAATACTCATGAAATTTTTGCTCCAATTGTGCCCATGTTGAAATAGAATTAGGAGCAAGCGATGTAAACCAAGTAAATGCAGTACCGGATAGAGATAAAGGAAATAATTTTAATCTAAAAACATCTGATGTGCCGACCTCGCTGCATTGTGCTAAAAATTATCCTACATGCTCAAAAGTAGATCTACCATCTTCCCCCGTAAATTTAAAAAAATCTGGAATTTTAAAACCACGAGGATATGGTGTCGAGTCAAAGTAATCAGGGTATGGTTTTTGATATGCACTTGCTCTACCCTTAGGTTCTAAACCAAATTCTCTAAGTATACTAGCAAGCTGATCCTTAAAGTTATCATTGGGCTGTAGAGAACTAGTTTGTGGATCAGATGGAACACAAGCACGTGGCGGAAGCTCCGGCAACGAAATTTGAGCATGTGAAGTTTGCAACAGAGACCCACTAAAGTATGAATCGGGTACCAGCCCGTACGGAACCCCGGTACCAACAGGCAGCAGTGGTGGCGTACTATATGCCACTGTCCGATAACTAGGCTACTGCAAATTAGAATTAAAACCAAAACTTCGGTTATTGCTATTGTGATTTTGTGGAGCCGAAGTCGAAACGATAGGAGCAGTGGTACTAGGAACAAAATTATTAGCCGAAGTGCCCACATAATTCCGGCCATCTTGATTATTTGTTAAAGGGACAGGAAGCTGCGTAACATTAGCCGATGCACTAGGTGTATGTATATGATTAGGCAAATTAATGAATCCGCTATTTTGTGGTGACATCGGCTTTTTCCCAGAATATTCATCATTGACTTGCAGCACTAATGAGCGTACATGACCAGGTAGACAATTTTCAAGATCTTTATTAAATTGTATCTTAAATTCTTCAAGTCTATTAGCTACTGCTCGAGTAATTGTACGTGTCGTATTTTCCATATCAGAACCATATTTACTAGCTACGGACACATCAATTAGATGAGCAATTTCTTCGGTTGAGTTTTTTACCTGAGCATCGGAAGGGCTCGGAACTACCTTTTTGACGACGCCGTTCCTCGTCTTCGCGTATCCAGCCAACTTCAGCTTCAACCTATCAACCTTTTCTTTCTCAAGCTCCTCTTCAAGCTCGCGCCGAACATCTTCCGACGGATCGTCGAGTGTGACGGCGATGACGTTCTCCGGGTTGATGTCGCTCCCGTTCTTGGACTCGGTACTCATCGTGTAGCTCTTCTTCTTCTTCTCGTCCCCAGCGGAGTCGCCAATTGTGTTGGCACGCGAAATCGCCGCGCAACACCAGGATATTTGCCGTGCTTTCGTGACGACGAACGATTGCTTTACGAGCAAAGCAACAAAGATGTCCTCGCTTTCGTGGAGGAGAACCGGCCGCTTTCCAGCGCAAAATGGCAAAGATCGCCAAACCCTAGGGCTGCTTGGGCTTGGCAGGAGAAGAACGATGGAAAATAAACGTATGTGAAAAAGTAGTTTGTATTGATAGATCGATTGTTGGGGCTTTTTCCAATCGGCCGTGGCCTTATAAATAAGGGACGCTGGACTTTGCGTATACAAGGCAAGACCTGGTTACGTAGCATGCCTTGCCGTACAGGAATACAACTCCAAAACTAAAACCGAACAGGACTCGATTCGGTTACCATGTAATACATGCGTACAAAATCTACATGCTATCTGTAGTACGTATCTAGGCCATATTCACGTACAAAGACTCTTGGATATATGAATAAAATATTCCGGCAAGGTTGCTATCATACTATATAATAAGGACTAATGACCCACCATCTATGCTTGCTTTTGTTTAGGTGACTTCATTGCCCATACTAAAATTCCTTCATCTTAACAACCACGGTTTAGCCCAGCACATCAGATTTTGTCCATGTAGCTGCTAGTTCATACAGAATTCTATATACTTGTCTTGGGTAAAATAACTTCCTACGCCCGACAAGTCTGCATTTCAAAATAAACAGCAAGTCCAAAAACATATATGTCAACCACACATTTAAATTAATTTGGCCCATAGAATACCTAGCAGCCAAATTATACATTCAACAACTCTTTCACATACAGCAGCAGCAGTAGTATAGTAGGTTTTGTTTGACTAGCGAAGTAACGTTCGTTACTCATATTTATTCACGCCTCTTTGTAAATATGGACGGTGAAGGCCTGTGTGAACCGTCTTTCATTGGCGTGCAGGATTTCTTTATTTAATGCCATGGAAATGGAATTCTTGCATGCAGAAGCAAAAGGAGGCCTTGGCGATCAAACTGAAGCTGCGGCCAGGCAGGTGGAGGTCTGGTTTCAGAACCGCAGGGCAAGGTAAAAATATGAAGGAATCCCTTTTAACTTGTTCCTGTTCACATACACATGTTCACGAGCACACATTGACATGGCCAAGCCTCACGTGCACGTGGTGAGTGAGCTTCAGAATTGAATTTTGTTTTTGTTGGGTCAGCTCAACCCAAAAGAACTGTGTCACACTCATGATTAACTATAGAATACACTAGCCTCACATTTCTGATTTCTTTGTAGCATTCAAGGAGTTGAGTGACTGCTTTAGATGGTGAAATGTTAACTACCACTACTATTTAGTTCATCTGACCATAACAAGCAGGCCACCATCGGCCCTGTCAACACAGGCACACACATATTTTTTTCAAATAAACTGAAGCATTCTTTTTTTCATTTCATTTCATCATGTGTGTGCCAGATGCTTTTACTTCTGCAACGCGAATGAGCTCATGACGAACTACTCTAATTTAAATGAGTTGGGATCCATCACTACAATATGAGTATGTTTGCATTTTACTTAGCTTGTAATCAATAACCCAGTCCTTAACTAAATATTTGATTACATCATGAGGTTTTCTACAAATTAGTAAGGTAGTGGTTTCAGCTGCTGCATTGTTGCGTATATTTGATACTACACAATGTGACTGGAGTTTATTGTGATTTGCAGAAGATAGAATCTGGATGCAATTGCTTTGATATTCCTGTTTGGCCCCCAGGCATGCTCATGAAGTACAATGAGGTGTCCTCATCTGACTATTTCGCCAATGGGTAAGCCTCACTGCCAATCTTTCAAGTAGTAGTAGTACGGTGTCGCTATCATCTCTGTTTGTATATAAGTACGCTACTGTTGAGGTTTAGCAATCTCTGTTATGGTGTTGATCTGAATCATGCTTTTCTGTATGTGACAGCGAACTGGCTACCCTCGTGTAGTTGAGCAATTAGTATCCATACATGCCCAGTGCATGCCTAAATCCTGAGTTTTATTTTTAAACACCTCTCCATGTATGTGCAGTGCCTATTGTAATTGTTAAGTGTGAATTCTGTATATGAGGTGTGTTGTTCTTCTTGTAGTAATTTCTAGTAGCCTGCTTGTTACGTGCAGAGTGCACAACACATTACGTGTATTGAGGATGAAATGGTCAAAGTATGGCATTTTCAATTTAACTTACTTTTTTGGTGTTGAGCTGTCGATAAATTGGTGTTGGTACCATGATGCTTGAACCGTTATTTTCTTTTGGTAAATGAACTGCTGCTTTGGTGCATAGATGTAGCTTCACGAGTCACAAAACTCCTGACATGTAGGCGACTGGAGCGCACCAGAAGCAATGACGGCGACTCAGTCCTCGGCGCCGCCCTCTACTAGAGTGGTGCGTCCCCTCTCTGTTCTCCCATCCACCCCTAAGTTTTGGATTTGGATCGTTTAAGTGAACTCTAGCCATGCTCACTTGTAAATCTGGTTTGATGTTATGATAATCTGGTTTCATCGTTTCTATGAACTCTAGACATGCTAACTGTTTGATCGCTCCTGTATAACTTGACATGAATCTGTTATGCCCTTGATTTTTTACATAGTTTGTTCTCGCAGACCTGATGAAGCCATGATGCTTACCTCGCTGGAGCGTATCAACCCTGGCCATGGTACCACATTCTTAGTCATGAGGTCACTGTGCTACAACCGCAACAACGATATCTTCTCCAGTTAGATAAGTCTTCGGTCTATCCCATTTTTTTCTGTTACTTGGTTTTGAGATGCCTATTTTGGGACGAAGGGAGTATTATTGTGTCGATTCCCTATGTGATATGGAAGCTATGGTATTTTGTTTTGAGACTGTTGTAATTGATAATGATTTGTGTAAAATTAGTGTAGAACATATGTCCTGTTCATTTGTGCATGCTCAATTAACCATCTGAGATTGAATCTTTTTTTGCGTTCAACATCTAGAACCATTCTGTCCGTGTTGGTATTCATGTTACAACTGTGCTTTCTTGTCTCTTGTGTTGCGTGGTCCTTGTGGTTGTTACTGTTACATGTACATATGCTTCATGATTCAGTCCCTAGCTGCTTTGTTTGTTTGTTTTTATTCTGTTTCTAACTCCTTTTGTTTATTGTTAGATGCCTTTGTTCAGCCTCTACAAACAAGAGCTCCAACCTGAAAGTGAAGAAAGCATAAGTATACTTGTAGAGCTAGTTATATGTTGTGATAGTATCTGGGTGAAATGTACTATGTAAAGATTGTGCTATTAGCCAAAATTGGCATGTGTATTGATAATTTCCATCTCTTAACTGTTCTCAATGAAATATTGCTTCCAATTATGGAAATTGAAACCTAGGATGTACCTGACAAGTGGGAACTAATAGTATTTGGCATCTAAAAAGGATGTGGCCCAAATAATACTCACAGGAAAAGGCTGAAAATTAAGGAAATAGAATGTAAAAGGCCTAGGCCCAATAGAAAAATACAAGAGACCCAAATAAGAAATGGTCCGCAAAAGGCCATGGCCTAGAAAATAAAAACACCGAAATGAAAACGGCCAGAAAATAAAAAGCTATAATGTTGGGCCTGGCCCATGTAGCTGATCAAAATTAATAGGGAAAAATATATAAAAGGCTCAATTGTTGGGCTTGGCCCATGTAAAAAACGCCGAATTGGACCGGGCTGAATCTTATCAACGACCTTTTTAATTGGTCGCAATTTTGCCACGTCAGATTGCCACGTCGGATCCGATGTGGCCTGGGCAGACAGCCAGTGACCAAAACAAAAGGTCATGGGTTCAATGACCTTTTGTTTTGGTCGTGGAATTCCACGACCTTCTCACAGAGAAGGTCGTTAATTTTAGTTTACGACCGTCAGCTTTTGACCTTCTGTTTTTGGTCAAAGAGATATACAGTATTTTTGATAGTAATGTGATATTAATACCATTGACTAAGAGAAATAAATGCAGGATCATTGGCTAATATTTGATTAAGACTATATAAAATTTGCACTACATTTAAATAAATATGAAATCGAAACATTTATATAAAAGAATGTAAGATATTTATGTAGAATCAGCAAGATGTGGCAACAATAATTTAAGACAAATACATGGATGCAAGATGATTACCTAAGATATGCGGCATTTATTTGCCCCAGCAAGACATATGCAATTTTCTATAATGTTGTAATACTAATACCATTGCATGAAAAATAAATGGAAGATCAATGCCTAATATTTGACTATGACTCTATATAGAAACTAGTACTACATATAAATAACATGAAAAGCATACCATTTATATAAAATAGTATATGTCATTTATGTAGAACCAGCAAGACATGGCAATAATTATTCAGGAGAAATACTTGGATGCGAGGTCATTGCATAAGATGCTATTGTGCCTCTCTAATATAAATAGCAGCAAACGAAGGAGTTTATTGGCAGCACCAAACACAGACGAACATAAGAAGGAGGGTCGAATAGAATTGAAGTAACATCTTTGTTTCATGGCACTCATCGGGAGCACTACAACACGATCGACGATCGTGTGCCTGATGGTTGTTGCTTTGGTGGTGTTTGCTACTATAAGCTTTACCTTGCCATGTTGCCATGCTGGCACTGGTATGTAAGACATCTCCTTACTTTGATATGCATTTTCCAAATTCTTAAACTTGTTAATGCTTTCGTACACCCCCTTTGAAAAGTTTACACGGGTGTTAAAATTGCTTAAATGATTAACAAATTCATACCACTATCTTCCCGACGGCTCAATCAAGAGGCTAGAACCAACAGTGGCACCTGCTCCGCAATAAAGAAACTAGAACCAATGATGGCTAACCTTCTCTATGACACCCGCCGCTCCATGACTTACCAATACTTCCCACAAGGACATATATCAGGCCCACGGTGATTACACATATAAATATTTGAGTCTTCTTGATTATAGATAGCCTTGAATGTTGATCATGTTTGATGGTATGTGTTGTAGTTTATTTAGTGCCAGTACGATAGGTAGAACAGATCTTGAGCGTGACTTTTTAATAGAAGAGTTTTATACAACTCAGATTAGTATAGTTAGGAGACTTGAAAGATCGAAGTTTTCGTATTAAATCATATCACTAAAGGCAGTCGAGCATACATGAAATCATTATGCCACTATAGGCTTGCAACATGTCCGCCCTCGGCGGTAGGCGAGCTACCCATGTCTATTGGCTATTGCAGCACCAGCCTGCAGATCATACATTGAAACAATTGATTTGGATATAAAAGGCCATACTAGACATTTTTTTATCGAACGGGTAACTCTTAATCTCCACCTTTGTAACCGTTTTCTAGGTGGTGTACAGAAGCAAACCTCAATTAACCTATATAAAGCACATATTGTTTGATAAATGTGCATATGTTGTATTTTGTAGAATATACTAAAAAGGCGGTGTGTGAGACGCTGGATGCATGTATCTCTGATGCTGGATGCAAAGCTATCTGTGAGGGTAGTGGCATGGTTTTCTACTATAACTCGTGTGCGGGTCGCGATTTTCCAATCTGTTGCTGCATACCTATGTAAGGGGGCGCTCTTCCGCCGTGTTGCTGCACAGAAATATAAAATTTATTGGTCGTTCTCGGCCCGAGCTATGCAATTCTGAATAATTCTATGCTTGTAATGCAGCTACTTATTTTCCATATTGTCTATTGTTTGTCTTATGCACACAAGTATAATGATTATCGTCTACTGCATGTCCTTTTCTTTTCTGGAAAAGGCTATTATCTGTCTTGTGCTTATGCATGGAAGAGATTGTATCTATCTCTATCCATGGGTGCATCTGAGTTCGACCATGCAATGCAATAATGTACACATGTGTCAGGTGCTAACTAAACAGTATAGCGCACTCATGCAAAAGCAATCCACTTAAACTAAACCAGCACAACGACCGGGCTTCACTACGAAGCAAACCTGGTTGTTGCTCAAAAAAAAAAGTTGCTCAAAAAAACGAAGCAAACCTGGTTGCCATAAAACAGGACCCAAAAAAAGGAAAAAATAGCTAGCTAAATCAGCAGTACTGTAATTAGGCAAGGGAATTCGGTTTAATTTGTTGGAGCAGTAATTGTAAAACGGACTCGCTAAATCTCAGTCCATTGAGATTTAGTGAAGCCTCAGTCGACATGCCATCCGTCGGATCTTTGTTTTCTTCAAGATTCGCACTGGAAGTGGGTTGTCTTGCTTCGGCTTGTGTAACGCGTGTGTCCAGCCCGTTTGTTTGTTTATTTGTCAGGCTTCTTTGTGTTGGGGGACAGGGAGGGTTTTCTCGATGGGCTGTTTGCTGGGCTGGGTAGGCGTTCCACTGATTTCTTCTGTTTGTTTTTTCCAGCTGTCATACTGTAGACTGAGAGTAGGTGTTCCTTCAATTTCATCTGTTTGTTGGTTCCAGTAGATTGTTTTAAGTAGAGATTAGTAGTTATCTTCATGTTTCCTATTTGAGGGGGAGTTGTTTGTTCCAGTAGTTTGGACAAAGTGTAGATTAATAGTTTCTTTTTTGGGAGTACCTAGAACTCATCTAGATGAGATATAGTTTGGTCTCATTTACTTTAAAAACAAGAACAAATACAATCCACGTCAGCACACACGCATCTTATAGCATCACATTCAATGGCTAATTCAATGGCTATAAAAAGTGAATGAGACCAAATTATATCTCATCTAGATGAGTTCTAGCAAAACTGTTCTTTTTTACCAGTAGTCAAAATATATTTTGGATCAACAGAGATTAGTAAGATTTATTTCCATTTCCCCATTCTTAGCAGAGGATATCTCCACGTGTGTCCTTTTTTGCTATACTTTTTTCAAGCAGAGAGAATATCCCCATGTGTTTCCCCTTTTTGTGTGTTCTTTATTTTTTTGCTATATTGTATATTTGGGTGAGATTTTTTTCTTCTAAATTCCAGTAGTATGGATCAAGTACATATTTTATTTCAAGCAGAGTTTCTAGTAGTTTCAAGCAGAGCCCCCTCCCCAATTTTTTTAGGCTGTGTATATTAGAGAACGTAACAATATAAGCAATGTGCATCTGAGAAAACGTAACAATATATATAAGGGCATCACTAGGCATCAGACTACTGATACTTTGCATCTATCAGACTAGTCAAATGCCGTAGGATTGGGTTAATCTACAGCGTACGATGAGGCCTAGTAAACGGAGTGTCCGGCTAGTTAGTATGGATAGTAATTGTGATTTATTTCCATAACCACTACCTTAAATTACGGCTAATTAAATGCAAGATTCCATCCGCTGTGGGCTTGGACGTTAGGAGGTTTGCTTCCTTATTTAGCATTCTTGATTCCAATATTATTTAAAATTGCTTCCAAACAATATTTTTCGCTTAAAAACTAGAATTGCATCGAATGTGGGTTTTGTCAGCCATGTGGACATGTAGATTTTTTTCCCAACGTGATGCTTTCTTTTCTTTGGAGCAATAGATTTATTTCACGGTGAATTAAACGTGCTTCTGCCTACTGATGAATTTGCATCCACGGTGAAATCAACGTGCTACAGTTTAATAGAAATTCGTTTCTTAATGGAAAATTTTGCTTCAAATCATAAAAATCTTGTTTCCAGCGAATATTTGATGCATGTCACCCCTTCGAAACATAAAAATCTTGTCTCCAAAAAAATAACCATTATCATATGTACACATGTTTCAAGCACATTAGGACGTGTATGAAAAAAATACAAATGTTCACAATTTGCTTCCATTGATTGAAAGTAATGCTTCCAAATACAAATCTTATTGCTTCTTAATCCATAGTTCTCCTCTATGCTCCATCCAACTGCGTCCGACCTAGTCTTGACAAGCTTCATTTTCTCCCACAAAGCTGCCGCGGGTGTCAACGTCAGTGAGCGTTGGCGCTATTGAGAGGCCGACGATCTTGGCTTGTGACAAACGAGGGTGTGCCAAGCTAGCTTATTTGCTTCCAAACAGATCTCAGGTTGTGCACCGTGCGCCCTGTATCAACCATCATGTTATTCTCGTTGTCGGTAGGCATGTTCTTCTCTTGTTATCGACCCTGCAAAAATTATAAAGAAATGAGTTGTTTGACTTGAATTCAAAAACAACGCCTACAAAACATTACGAAGCATGCAAAGGAAACAAGTTGAACACAGCATAGAAGCGTATGTATCAAACATACGAAGCAAACCATACACTGTGAAGAAGTACAACTATGTTATGTATGAAGCGAATTGTATGCCAGGAAGAAGCACAAATATGATACGTAGGAAGCATGGAAATTTGAAAGCATATATCCATATAATCTCAAATAGTAGCGCAACGAGCACAGTGAAAAAACTCAGCCAAAAGGGACGCGCACTTGTTCTCATGGTTTCTTATCCTCGGGCCATCTGATGATCCTCGAGCTGCAGGGTTAGGCAACGACACCAGCGGCCACCCCGTTGGAGATGAGCACGACACCACGTACGGAAGGGTGGCCCTCCAGCACGGTGGAAGGGAAGGAAGTGGACGTGCTGCTAGAAGAGAAGAGGAGGCAGGTGCGTGCGAGGCCATCGGAGAAGGGGATCTGGGCGGTGCGAGCGAGGTGGAAGAGCTCCGGGCAGTACCTGCGGTTGCGGCGATTGGAATCAGGAGGGATACGGGGATAGTTGATCGATCAGGGAGATGTTATGGGCGGGGTTTGTGGGTTGTTTGTTTCTGGACGAGGGGATATTCTTTTTTTTTAACATACGGGCACAATCTGTGACTGGCCGACCCAACTGAATCGAGGGCAGTCCACTGGTCTGACGTTGGCCTCCTATATCAGTCTATAGATAGGAAGTGTTTCCCTATAAGCAAATAGGGCTCCTTCGAGTCCTTCCCCTCAGTTCAACATGCATCCATTAAATGTGTGGACAATTACCACAAATAACATGAAGCAACGGGGGAGCAGGTGGTATCATGTTTTTGATGGTTGTGGTCGCCGCCGTAATGAAGACGTCCGACACCTTAGCATCGTTCCCCTCTGCAGCGCCGATGTCCGAGGGAGCCACCCCCTCGAAGTTAAGGGAGCGGCGCACCTGGCCCAGCGCTAACGTCGACCCTCCAAATCTCCTCTTCTTCGAACATGGCAACACCTTGAATGTCGGTGGAGAAGGCTGCTTTCCATAGTTATTTCGAATGCTGATAAAAAATCCAGTCATGTAGCCTGACATGCCACAACAGAAGCACAAAATGGAGCTTTTCATATTTGACAACGTACCAAATTTCCACGACGCCGGCCACCAGTGCCGTGAAGACGTACTGCTTTAGTGGCTGCTCCTCGATGATGGATGATGATCCGCCAGGTACACGAACAGGAGACGCACCAGCACCAGGCAACCGTTCCGCGCTGCAGTAGGCTATCTCCAAGTCAATGATATACCAAGTCGTCGTCCTCCTCCAGCAACTTCAGCACTACAACCTTGCTAGCTCTCTGCACTGGAGGTGGACCCACCAGGGTTATCATCCCAATGGTAGCCACTTGGGTGACCACGCCTATGCTCTACAGAATATTTTCCATCCGTGGTCCCCTTGGTTGTACCCACCCGAGGAGTAGTGCTCGCCATGTCAGGCTACCCAGCTCAGCCATCGCCATTCTCACTACTAGTGGCACCCTGGATCTGTGTTTTGAATTTCGGCCGAGAAAAACGGATTTCGGCCATCTCGGCCTGGGGGGAAATCTATCTGCTCAGGACAGAGAAGGAACACCCAGAGCATGGTAGGGAAAAACCAAGTTTGAAGATACAGAAGAAACGATTAACCGGGAAGATGCAAATATGCGCCAAATTCTGCCCCCAATTCAAATAGGAGGATATTAAATATAATTAAGGTCAAATCCTCCACCAGAAACTTCCGATCTGAAATCCTAGAAGAAGCACTGCACCATCTATCCCCAAATTGACTCGTGCAATCCCCACCCACGGAAATGGTCACGCCAGTTGCTTCGATCCATAATCCACACCCACTTGTCCTTTCCCAATAGAAAAACAAGCAAACCAATAATCCACGTCTCGGCCCAGGCTCATCTGCACCTGCATCTGATGGGCAGTAAATTCAAAAACATTTGTCTAAAAAAAAAGTAAATTCAAAAACAGATAGTCGACAAATAAAAAAAGTGTTATTTTTAGCATCGGAGACGCTCTAGCCAGGTGCTTGTGAAATTTCATGGTGAATCGGCATACGAGGAACGCTCACCAAATAAAGATAAAATCAGCTATTTTTTGAAGTTTCTTTGAGGCCATTTTTGTGAGACCTCCTCGAGTGTCCATTCACCATGAAAATTTTCAACCACCCAACGCACTAGAGCATCTTCAATGCCAAAAAAACATTGAGACATAACCCTGATGTGTGGGAACTGCGCACTTTGACCGTCTTCGGAAGGAGGTAGAACATGCGTCTATTCTCTTTATTTGTGTTAGGGTATGTCATTGCAACATGGAAAACCAAAATTGATCCCATGTTTTCACAAGATACACTCCCGTTGCCTCAAAATAGGGGTTTCACACTATATGTCCATAAGCTTCGTGTCGGACAGTCATGTTTGTGAAGAAAGTGCCACATCAAAGTTGTGTATTGAATTCTTCCACCTTACACCATCCTTACATAAATATATTAGGGCCACATGCAAGTGGGGGACGTTTTCCAAGCCTCCCTCGCCCGGTTTCAGACATAACCCTTATGCATGGGTCCCACGTTGTCTAGCCCTTTGATCGGCTTCTAAATAGCATAGACCATGGGGCTTTTCCCTTTTTTGTGTTAGGGTAGGTCATAGCAACATGAAAAAACAAAATTGAGCCCAAGTTTTCACAAGATTCCCTACCGTTGCCTTGAAGTGTGGGTTTCACACTATAAGTCCAGAACCTCCATGCGGGATAGTCCAGCCTCATAAGGAAGTGCCACGTCAAAACTGTGTATTGGCTCTTTACATATTACACAGCTTAGAAGCAGCACGCGTTACTAGAGCCAACTAGGATCATACAAGCAACTTCTCTTCCTCTTACTTAAAACAAAACTTCTCTTCCTCTTTCTTAAAGTAGCAAAGTGGTGGAAGCCCGAGGGCTTACCCATATATACATTTATTAGGTCGATATGCAAGTAGGGAGGGTTTTCAGCCTTCCTTCGCTCGATTTCAAACATAACCCTAATGTTCACCACCCGACATGGTAAACGGGAACCCGGGGTGAGGGAGTCCTGAATTAGGGGGTCCTCAAGCCTCCGGGCTCTGTGACCTGGGCCGGACTCATGGGCCGTGAAGATACAATGTGGAAGGCGTTCCCCCATGCCCAGATGGGACTCCTCTTGGCGTGGAAAACAAGCTTGGCGTTCGGATATGAAGATTCCCTTCTCTGTAAACCGACTATGTACAACCCTAGTCCCCTCCGGTGTCTATATAAACCGGAGGGTTTAGTCCGTAGAGGCAATCATAATCATACAAGCTAGAAATCTAGGGTTTAGCCATTACGATATCGAGGTAGATGAACTCTTGTAAACCCCATACTCATCCAAGATAATCAAGCAGAAAGTAGGGTATTACCTCCATCAAGAGGGCCCGAACCTGGGTAAACATCATGTCCCTGTCTCCTGTTACCTTCGATCCTCAGACGCACAGTTCGGGACCCCCTACCCGAGATCTGCCGGTTTTAACACCGACATTGCTGCTTTCATTGAGAGTTCCTCTGTGGCTTCGACAATAGGATTGATGGGCCGCCTTGTTATCAAGGACAATATCACTTCCGGAGGAGCCCTGGCCTCAGGCCAAACCCTCCGGCTGGGCAGCTTTACCATGACCACCCCTTCGGCCGTTAAGCCGATGGTGACTTTCCATGTCATCGAAAATCGTCTCCGTGTTGGCCCCGAATACTCCAAACAGATGGATCCGGCAGATTTGTCGTCTTTAAACGAACTCCTGGATTGCATCGCCGCCCTGGGGGTCGGTATAGACTATGATCAGATTGGGCTTAAACCTGATCATAGAGAAATCAAATCTCCCCCGATCACCCATCAGATAGCGGTCGTAGAAGAGCAAAACAACAACAACTCTTCCCCTATGTTGAAAACGAGCTATGTTCGGATTTCCGAGCTCGGAGAGCCGGATACCCACCTCCGGGGTGACAGTCTCAGTCCTCCGAACTTAGAATCGGGCGCTGAGCCTAAAGAATCTTTGGACATCCCGAAGCCAGAACTAATAAACTCGAAAGTTTTTCAAACTCTGGACTCCACATCGGGTCAGGGCTCGGATTTAAGGCCACCCACCCACCACAAGCAATATTCACCAAGCAATTCCGGTGCTCCGGATGTATGCGACCTCATGTACGTACGATAGAAGTCTCAGGAAATGGTCCATCACTTTTGGGCCAGATTCCTCCTTGTCAAGGACAAGATTAAAGATTGCCGCGACGAGGACACGATTCAGTATTCTACAATAATTGCACGGACGAAGGAATCCTCAATGCCCTGAACCGCTGTCGCGTATTACACTTCGCTGACTTGGCGACTATAGTACAGAAGTACTGCGCAATGGAAAGCGCGTGGAAAACTCAGACAGTTCGATGGGAACCATCGACCTTCAAGCCACCTCCCTGGCGGGCAAAAAGGATGCACCCTCGCGGGGCAGCCGACCCCGCAGGCAAGAAAATTAAACCCATTACGGGACGAGGAACCGTTCTCGAGGGATGGCTCGATAAGCCATGCAAAATACACACGACACCGGATACCGAATCAACCCACAGCCTCAGAGCATGTTGGATACTCCGACAAGTGGCCAAGAGCGGCGAGGATATCCTCACCGAAAACACCTCATAGCAACACTCCTCGGAAGACGACGACCTCAGAGTATTAACGGTCTTCGAGACCTTCGCTTCAAACAATCGGCGCAAGAGGGCACTCCGTGACCTCACCGAAGTCTGCCAAGTCGCAGCAATAAACCCCTCGAATGACACGGCCATACCTTTTAATGCCGATGACGAACCAAAACTCCGGACAGTCCGGGCACCAGCCGCCTTGGTCCTCAATCCAATTGTGGATGGCTTCCGACTCACTAAAGTGCTCATGGACGGCGCATCGGACTGAACCTCATCTACGAGGACACGATCGATAAAATGCAAATAGACATGAGCCGCATTGAACACAGTAATACGACCTTCGAGGAATCATTCCTAGTCGGGAAGCAAGATGTGCGGGAAAAATTAAACTCGATATGGTATTCGGCACGCCAGAGAACTATCGGTCTGAATAGATAACCTTCCAAGTAGCCCCTTTCAACAGTGGATATCACGCCCTGTTGGGGCGAGATGCATTCACGCGCTTTCAAGCCATACCTCATTACGGGTATATGAAGCTCAAGATGCCCAGGCCCAACGGTATTATCACTCTCCCCAGTGATCCGGACATAGCACTCCGCGCCGAAAACAAAACCGCATCCCTGGCCCTCGAGGCACTATCTGAGGCCCTCGCGGCCAAAGAATTAACCGCACTACGCTCCACGGTGGATAGGGACGATGTAATCCTTGATAAGCGGCCCAAATCCACCTGCTTCAAACCAGCAGATGAAACAGTCAAATTTCAAGTCCACCCGACGGACCCCAAGAAGACAACTTTCATCGGGACACAGCTGGACCCGACGGTCGACGCCGCACTACGCGCGTTCCTGCGCGAGAACTAGGACATATTCGCCTGACACCCTTCTGACATGCCAGGAATCCCACGACGGTTGGCCGAACACAGCCTCAATATATTAAAGGGATACAAGCCGGTCAAGCAAACACCGCGGCGCTTTTCCAAACCCAAACGACAAGCTATGGCGGAGGAGCTAGCCAAGTTAATCGAGGCCGGGTTCATCAGAGAAATAAAACACCCAGACTGGCTAGCAAACCTGGTGATGGTACCGAAGAAGGATAAATCCTGGCGCCTGTGCGTCGATTTCGAAGACCTCAACAAGGCCTGCCCTAAGGATCCCTTCCCCCTCCCTCGCATCAATCAGATCATTGATGCCACTGCAGGACACGACTCACTGTGTTTCCTCGACGCATACTCCGGATACCATCAAATCAAAATGAAGGAGTCTGATCAAGCCTCAACGACATTCATTACCCCATATGGGCCTTTCTGCTTCAACACTATGCCATTCGGGCTGAAAAACGCCGGCGCCACCTACCAGCGCATGATTCAAACATGCCTGGAGAAACAAATCGGCAATACGGTCGAAGCATACATGGATGACGTCGTCATCAAAACTAAGCACGTCGAGTCACTAGTAGACGACTTGCGTCTCACATTCAACAACCTCCGCACATATGACATCAAGCTCAATCTGGAAAAGTGTGTTTTTGGTGTCCCCGCCGGAAAACTGCTGGGCTTCATCGTTTCCAATAGAGGAATTGAGGCAAACCCAGCCAAAATCCGAGCTTTGTCACAACTGGCTACACCAATAGACCTCAAACAGGTCCAAAAACTAGCCGGATGCGTGGCAGCTTTAAGCCGCTATGTCTCCAGATTAGGAGAAAAGGCATTGCCACTATATCGCCTACTCCGACGCACCGACCACTTCGAGTGGACGGACGCGGCAACGACCGGACTAGAAGAAATAAAAGCTCTTTTAGCAAGCAACCCAATCCTGGCCGTGCCGAACATCGGCGAACCCATGTTATTATACATCTCTGCAACACACCAGGTGGTGAGTGCAGTGCTCGTCATCGAACGAGAGGAGGACGCACATAAGTTCCCACTTCAGAAACCGGTATACTATGTATGCACTGTCCTCACACCATGCAAATCCCGGTACCCTCATTACCAAAAGATAGCATATGCGGTCTTCATGGCATCCCGGAAGCTACGACACTACTTCCAAGAGTGCTCGATCACGGTGGCTTCCGAAGTACCACTCAATGACATCATAAACAACTGTGACGCTACAGGCGGGATCGCCAAGTGGGCCATTGAGCTCTTGCCATTTGATATAACATACAAACCATGCCGAGCCATCAAATCCCAAGTATTGGCTGACTTCGTCGCCGAATGGACAGAGGCCGAGCTCCCTAAAGAGCGGTCATGCACTTCGATGGCTCTAAAATGCTGGCCCGTCTAGAGCGGGCGTTGTTTTAACGTCCCCCATAGGAGACGCAATACAGTACGCACTCCAAATATTATATACAGACTCCTATAACGCAGCCGAATACGAGGCCTTATTGCACGGTCTTCGGATGGCTGTCTCCATGGGCATACAACGCCTGGAGGTGCGCGGGGATTCAAACCTCGCAATATCCCAAATAAATGGAGACTTCGACGCAAAGGATCCGAAGATGGTGGCCTATCATAACGCCGTACTCAAAATACCAGCTCGGTTTGAAGGACTCGAGTTTCATCATGTGGCTCGAGAAAGTAATCAAGCAGCGGATGTCCTTGCTCGCATGGGCGCCAAGCGTGACCCCGTCCCGCCTAACATATTTTTGGAACGGCTCTTTAAGCCATCCGTGGCATGGCAGGATGAGAGCTGCAACTCTTGTTCGGATCCGATTATACCCCCAGATTCCGAACACAATACCGATATCATCGGGGGCTCAGCCACCGAAATAACACCATCGGCCCATCTAATAATGGCATTAATTGCCCCATGGACCGAACCCTTCTTGGCCTACCTCAATATGCGAGAGCTCCCTGAGGATCAGAATGAGGCTCGATGCATTGTTCGGTGTTCGAAAGCCTAAAAGGTCCATGAAGGAGAGCTCTACAAGAAGAGCGCTACCGGAGTCCTTCAAAGATGTATCTCCGAAGAGGAAGGACGGCAGCTCCTCGAAAATCCACGCTGGCCTCGGCGGTCACCACATCGCGGCTCGGGCTCTTGTAAGTAAAGCCTTCCGTACCGGTTTCTTCTGGCCGATGTCCCGAGCAGATGCACAGGACCTTGTCCAACGTTGTGTAGGATGCCAGCTTTTCACCAATCAAAGCCATATGCCGCCTACCGCTCTACAAACATTCCCCATTACTTGGCCTTTCGTGGTCTGGGGGCTTGACATGGTCGGACCCCTTGAAGGGGGAATCCATAAGAAAAAATATCTGCTGGTCTTGGTGGATAAATTCACTAAGTGGATAGAGGCCAAACCAGTTAAAACGGCCGAAGCCGGACTAGTGATAGACTTTATATACGGTGTTGTACACCGTTATGGTGTCCCATATAGCATCATCACCGATAATGGCTCCAATTTCACAGCCGAGGAAGTGAAAACCTGGTGTGCTAACCTGGGCATCAAGCTCGATTATGCCTCCGTTTATCACCCACAAACAAACGGTCAAGTCGAACAGGCCAATGGTCTTATCATGAGCGGCATTAAGCCTAGACTAGTGCGGTCTTTAAAAGAGTTGGACGAACACTGGGTCGAGGAGCTCGACTCTGTACTCTGGGGGCAGCGGACCACGCCCAATCGCACCACCGGTCACACACCATTCTTCATGGTGTACGGCGCAGAGGCTGTTTTGCCCTGCGACATCATTCATGACTCACCTCGAGTGTGCATGTATGAAGAGAGAGAAGCCGAGCTTGATCGGCAGCACAGTTTAGATGCCCCGGAGGAGGAACGCGATGTTGCAAAATCCCGTTCCGCATTCTATCAACAACAGGCTCGCAGATACCAAAGCAGAGAAGTGCGGGCCAAGACTTATAATGTTGGTGAACTTGTTCTACGCTTGCCAGAAAAGAAAAAGGAAAAAACTCAAGCCCAAGTGGGAGGGTCCCTTCATTATAGATGAAGTTCTCACTGGAGGCGCGTACCGCCTGATGCATTGGATAATCCCTTAGAGCCGAACTCGTGGAATGCCGCCAGACTCCGGAGATTCTACGCCTAGAGCCGGACTCATTGTTCGTTTTCTTTTTCTCCTTTTTCCATTTTTTCTCTCTTTCAATTTTTTCTTTAGCTTTATAGCTCTTGTATGGCTAGACCGTACACTTATGAGGTACACATCCTTAAATGTACACGCCCATAATACCTGAGGGCTTCTTTTACAGATGTTTATTATCATTTTCCGAGGGTCAAGCATACAACATATGTGTCCTTTTCTCATATGTACCTTTTCTTCGACATCATATGCACCTTTATGACTTAAGTTTTTGCCAAGCTGGGTTGCCTGGCTCCTGTGCTTATGCCCTATGTTCCCATTTGTTCGGCTAGGGCATAAAGGGAGCACCTCTGCGATTGTTACAACTGGGTCATCCAGACTTGTACCTCAGACTGGGTGAAGCCGAAAGCTAGCGTTCTCAAGGGAATAATCGGTCGGCGGACTAAAGATGTTTTACCTTCATTACACTATGAACCCCCAGATATTACGTATACTGCGATTTTTCGAATCTTAGTTTGGGCATGCATACTAACGCATGTTCACCCAGGGAAAGGAACCCTTAACGGAACTATTCTCTATGGAAGATGTTTCTTACAATAAACAAGTAATATAACATAGCTAGCCAGATACAACTTGTCTGTTCAAGCAACTATGACCCCTACGCGTGGTTTCCATGCATGCCCCGGTATTTATTACCAGTCCGGTATTCGGAAACACTCCGCACCTTCGGGTCCGGAGGTTGAAGCGAAAAGGTCTGCCATGACAATTAATTTACAATTCGGCTAGGGACAAATTTGTCAATTGAAGTACATAGTCACTCAGACTCAAAAACTTCTTCTTCTATACCATCTAACAGGCTGTCTAGCTTACAATCCTCTTGTGAAAACTTGGTGGCTTTCTTTACTTGGTCATATACTAAGCTCACTGGAATTTCTGGTCCATATGACCCCCGAGGCCCGACCCGTGGGCCATATGATTCGGATCAAGTTTGGTGTACCGTGTTTTCACCATGGCCCAGGCTTCCCGAGCACCTTCTTGGCATGCCAATATATTCCATAATTTAAAGCAGCGCCAAGCTCCCTTGAATAGTTCCACAAGCTCCCCCATACTTCTTGGAGGGGAGGCGGATGGCCAGAAAGCCTTGGCAACGCTCCGCATTGCTTTTCGAGCTTGATTGTGCACTTGGGACAGCTCTTGTAGCAGATTGCCTTGAGATCCAGACATTTCCTCTTCGGGACGGCCAGTCAGCATACCTGCAGACATAAATCTGTTAACTCATTTCTTTACCACACTACATGAAGGTAAGTTCCAAAGCATACTGAGTATGCCGCCCCGTAGCTTCCTATTCTCTTTTACGGCGTCCGCTAGCTAGGCTCGCACGTCTTTTAGCTCTTCGCCTAGTAGGGTGTTGGAATCCTTCAGCTTGTTCTTATCATCTCTGGTCCATGTTAACACCTGTTCGCCAGCGGCCAGTTGCCTTACGGCCTGTTGTTTACACGCCTGCGCGGCTTTCAGTTCCTCTTTCAGTTGATCTAATGATCCCGCCATGAGAAAATACAACAGTATTAACATTACTGGTATATGATTATGTTTTTCTGGATGGAGGGGAACATTACCAGGCGGTGGATTTCTCCAGCTCAGTGGTGGCAATAGATAGCTTAGTCTGGCACTCTTCCAGCTCCTTGGATAGTGTGGCATTCCTCTCCGTGAGTATCTGATGAGGTAACGACCCTTAAATCAGTTGGGCCAACTGCTTCAAGGCTCGGGGGCTACTGGCATATGATTATTAAATCTACACAGTACGATCTTACCCGCATATCCTTTGAAAGCTGATAAGTGGCTCCGACAAGCCCATCTCAAGCAGCTCGAAGGTATGCATCCGCTGAGGTGAAGGCATTGAATGCCTCTTCAGTAAAATGGGGGTCGCGCATAGCGGCCCTCCAGCACCGATGGTTCATTGCACTCTCCACTTCGGAGGTGGTGACTGATAACCCACAAGTATAGGGGATCGCAACAGTTTTCGAGGGTAGAGTATTCAACCCAAATTTATTGATTCGACACAAGGGGAGCCAAAGAATATTCTCAAGTGTTAGCAGTTGAGTTGTCAATTCAACCACACCTGGAAAACTTAATATCTGCAGCAAAGTATTTAGTAGCAGAGTAGTATGGAAGTAACGGTAACAGTGGCAAAAGTAACAATAGCAGTTTTGTAGTAATTGTAACAGTGGCAACGGAAAAGTAACTAAGCAAAGATCAATATGTGAATAGCTCATAGGCATTGCATCAGTGATGGATAATTATGCCGGGTGCGATCATTCATGCAACAGTTATAACATAGGGTGACACAGAACTAGCTCCAATTCATCAATGTAATGTAGGCATGTATTCTGAATATAGTCATACATGCTTATGGAAAAGAACTTGCATGACATCTCTTGTCCTACCCTCCCGTGGCAGCGGGGTCCTATTGGAAACTAAGGGATATTAAGGCCTCCTTTTAATAGAGTACCGGACCAAAGCATTAACACTTAGTGAATACATGAACTCCTCAAACTACGGTCATCACCGGGAGTGGTCCCGATTATTGTCACATCGGGGTTGCCGGATCATAACACATAGTAGGTGACTATTGACTTGCAAGCACTACAAAAAATACACTTCCGTGATGATACGTGTTTGTCACAGTAGGTCGCGTTTTTTGTCATGCATGTACATCCATGACAAATTTATGACAGAATCAAGATAGTCATACCTGTGCTGTCGTAGAAGTGTTCCATGACATCACCAAAATTATCATCATGGAAGTGTCCACTTCCATGATGATAAATCACGTGTCACGGAAGTGCTTTCGTCAAGGGTGACCGACACGTGGCATCCCCGTAACGGAACGCCGTTAAGCTATCGGGTCGGGTTTTGGATCCGATAACCCGTTAACAGCCCCGACCAATGGGGATTTTCCACGTGTAAAATCATCATTGGCTGGAGGAAACACGTGTCGGCTCATCGTTGGGACAGATGTCATCCACTCATTGGACAGAAGGCGCCTATGATACGTCGACACGTGGCACGGCCCAATAGAGGCCCATTCCTGTGAAAAGGCCGGCCCGTTTGACTTGGTCAAAAGGTGGCGGCCCGGCCCATGGAAAGCCTGTTAACGGGGTGTTCGCATATAGCCCATTTATAGCCCGCTAACCCAAGGCCCGTTACGCCCTATCCGAATTAGGCCTAGTAGCGTCATCTGGGCCATCCAATATGATTCCAGCCTGTTTTCACTTCTGGCCCATGTATGGCCCATGACGTCTATCGGCCCATATGAGGCCCTATGTAACTCTTGGCCTATTAACGGCCCGTGGTGAAACTGGCCCATAATGAACAGTGTATCACTTTACACCCATTAACGGCCCGTGGTGAAACTGGCCCGTAATGAACAGTGTATCACTTTATACCCATTAACGGCCCGTTATTCCGTTGGGCCGTTTCCAGCCCATGTTATCTTTCGGCCTTCTCAGAGCCCATTTATTCTTGGGCTCATTTCCAGCATTCGTTTACTTACGGCCCGTTACTGTAATTTTCTGCTTGTGGGCCAAATTCAGCCCGTGGTTACAGTCGGCCCGTTTGTGGTCCGTTAATACGTTGGGCCGTTTTCATAGCGTCATCAAATACGGCCTATTAACGAT
Source organism: Triticum aestivum (assembly GCF_018294505.1). Lineage (NCBI taxonomy): Eukaryota > Viridiplantae > Streptophyta > Magnoliopsida > Poales > Poaceae > Triticum > Triticum aestivum. The sequence goes on from NC_057802.1 coordinate 572,325,551, forward strand.
GGCCCGTTATGGTCGGCCCATGAACGGACGATTCCAACTCTAGCCCGTTTACGGCCATAATGCGGTCTGTTTGGCCCATGTTTGGCCAATCGATCATACGGCCCGTATAAGGCCCATTGATGATACGGCCCGCAGAAGGCCCATTGTTTCTACGGCCCGTAGAAGGCCCATTGTTTCTACGGCCCGTAGAAGGCCCACTGTTTCTACGGCCAGTAGGAGGCCCAGTGTCACTACAGTAAATATTAGCCCATGGTTATTGTGGCCTAGTTTTAAAAAATAGGTTATTGCAGCCACTAGCTAACCGCGGAAAAAGAACTGCAATGACTACAAGCAAACAAATAAACAAGACAACAAGGAAATAAATAAGCAAGCAACTAACGCTAGGCTATCACGGCTATTACACATATTACATCCACTGGGCATCAAAGTTCGCCACCAGTGCAAATATAGGGAACAAAGCAGCATATCATATACACTGGTTGTCAAAGTTGGCGACCAGCGCAAATAAACGCCGCAGCAAAACAAATCCAGAACTGAAACCACTTCAGAAGATCTCAAGAAACAATATCCTGGGTACCCATAATGCTGGCAAGATGCTTAGCAAGCTTATTAACTTTCTCTTGTTTGGCGCTTAAATCCTCCAGCGCTTGCTGTTGCACCAGAAAATATGCATCTGAATTCTGCAGGGACTTCCTCAGTCCTTCAGCTTCCTGTCGCAGCACATCTGATCGATGTCTTTCAACTTGAAGTTGAGACTCAAGAAGACGAACTGATTCAGGCAGCGAGTTCGAAGAGCTTGTGCCAGCAGTAGTGGCCAGTAACTCGAACACTACATCAAGACAGGACTTTTGGGTTCCCTCACTGTCGTCAAGATAGTTTTTATCAGCTTTCTTGGAGACCAACAGGGATGTCTCACTATCTTGAACCTTATCTGCATTACTTCCTTTACCATTGGATAACGCGGTACTGTTCTCCAATATTTTGTCCGCATTCTAAAAGAGAAACAAGCAGACACATCACATGTTTACCATGTTGTATATGAAACTCATTTTGGTAAATGAGTTCAGTAGTAAAGTGGACAGGATAACAGCATGAAACAAACATATATCTATGTACCATGGTCACTTTATGGTCTATATCATTCTAGTTTTTGTTGCCAAATCAAGATAGAGACACAGTTCAAATAATATTTGTTCAAGACAAAGCAGAATAGACAGAATATAAGTGTGGGTAACTATAGAGCAATAACAACACTTGTAATGTGCATGACATGAGAACATAACTGTTTATTCAATTGAAACTGAAATCAACATAGAGCAGGTTACAACAGCAAACCAGTTAAAGAAACAGGTTTAAAACATACCTGTTGCGCCATTGGAGTTTCAATTCCATCCTTCAAATTTGAAAATAGTTGGTATGAGTAAATACAGTAATGCAAGAGCAAAGGAGTATGAACCATAGCTACAGAACCTGACCTGAGAACAAATCTTCTTCTCCTTTAAGCGTTGAGTTGGGATTCGGAGTGGTGGTCCTCGTGCTTTGGGCACTGCAGTTCCCTTACTAACTGCTCGTGTTTGGGTGCTCTGTGGTGGAGACGGTGCTGTGTCAACTGGAACTGGGTTACTATCTGCCGGGGTTGGGGTTAGAAGGGGTGTAGCTGGTTCTCTGTCCAACTGGGTAGGGGTACAATCTGCGAGAGTCTGGGTTATGTGTGGTGGATCTGGTCCTTGGGCAAGTACAACCGTGGTTCTATCTGCATCAACTGGTAGCACTATCTTTTCTGAAGACCGTGTTGTTACTCCCTTAGATACTGCCATCACGCTCTCCAATTCAAATGGCTGATAAACAAGAAAAGTAATTGAAAGTATAGACATTGTATGATAGACAGGTGCAATGGATAGTGGGGAATAAAAGAGGGCATGAAATAATTCATATTTATGTTGTCTAACCAAACAGGATAGCATGACACAATTTCACATATATGATGGCTAACTAAACAGGATAGCATGACACAATTTCACATTATGATGGCTAACTAAAAAAGATGGAAAGACATAGTTCAAAATATGAGACTATGTAAACAGGATGACATGACATAACTATATAATGTGTTTATTAAATAGGTTGGCATGCCATAATTCACATACATTCACGGATAGAATGCCATAATTCAAAATATGATGACTGTAAACACTAAACAGGATGAGATGATATAACTATATGATGTCTTTATTAAATGGGTTGCCATGCCATAATTCAGATAGATGATGTGTATGTACTATGTAAACATGATGGCATGATATAATTCAAATATATGATTTATATAGTAAGCAAGTAAGCAGATGGCAATCCATATATGATGTAAAAACTAAGCAATGCAAGACAACATGCATGACATGGGTAATATAACCCTGCCAAGTTTGAGCATAGACCTCAGGGGGGAAATAGGACTGGTCATCAGTCTCTGAATCCTCCTCTGAGGAGCTCTCTGTAACCAGCAAGATGTCTGCTTCAGCAGGTAGCATTGTCTGCTCTGAATACCTTGTTTTCACTCCAGATACTTCCATCACCGCTTCAAATGGCTGATGCACAGGAAGAGTAGTTGAATATACAAACGTTGTCGACAAATGGAACACGTAATACAAAAAAATGATAGCATGATATAATTCACATACATGATGATTGGCTAAACAGCATGGCATTGCATAATTCACATATATAATGCCTTTGCAACAAGATAGCATTGTATAATTCACATATATAATGTCTTGCAACAAGATGGCAATGCATAATTCACATATATGGTAATTAGACACTGAACAGGTGGCATTCACACAAAGCATGTCTAAACTAATCAAATGACATAGCAATGCGAGACACCATACGCACGATATGAGCAACATAACCCTGCCAAGTTAGAGCATACACCTCGGGGGGGGGGGAATAGGACTGGTCATCTGTCTCTGAATCCTCCTCTGAGGAGCTATCCGTAACCAGCGAGATATGCGCTTCGTCAGATAGCATAGTCTGCTCTGAAGACCTTGTTTTCACTCCAGAATTTGCCATCACCGTGTCAAATGGCTGATGCACACGAAGAGCAGTTGAATGTACTAACATTGTTGACAAATGTAATATGTAACGAAAAAAAGGATGGCCTGATATAATTTACATATAAGATGACTGGCTAAGCAGGATGGCATTGCAAAATTCACATATATGATGCCTGGCTAAACAAGATGGCGTTGCATAATTCACATAAACGATGAATAAACTAAACAGATGGCATTCGCACAAAGGATGTCTAAACTAAGCAGATGACATATTTGATGTATAAAGTAAGCAATGCAAGACACCATATGCATGATATAACCAACATCAGCATGCCAAGTTAGAGCGAAGACCTCAGGGGGTAAATAGGAGTTGTCTTCTCCTTCTGAATCCCCCTCAGAACAGATATCTTCCTCTCGATTACAATCCGAAATGCGTGGAGGGGGGCTGCCTTTGCGCCTACCATGGAGCGACGTCTGCATGAAATTTTATTGCCACGCAAGGCTCGTCTCTTTTGCTCTACATGTTCAGTTCCATTGTTTACAATAACTGTCATGCATAGGAATAAAACATAGTGAGATTATGTAAGGAGTGCATGCAGAAATCCAGAGTGATGGTAGCAACCTGTGGATAGACCCAAAACCAATAATAGCAGGCAGATAATGGCTTCAGTTAAAAAATACAGATAATGGCTTCTTTACTGTTTGTTTCCCACCCAACATGAAACTCATAGTAGACACCGGAGATTAACCAGATAGTAGATAGATACTATTGATAGCGGCCCCGATATGTACCCCACAACCATTTAAAAACTCAAGTTTGACCATTAGTTTGGAGCTGACTCAGAGTCTAATCGGTGAACAGGACGATAAAGTAGCATGTAATATTAAGCGATGCATAACGTAAGCAGACACGAAAGAGTGCGACCTCTCTTGCGGACCCGTGTAGTCCTCGAGGTCATCTGCTCGGTTGATGATGGTAATGCAGTTTTCATGGCTGCCAGCGGCGGGGAAGAAGATCTGAGGCGGCGAAAGACAGTCTGGAGGCCGGATCCCTGCTGTGCTGGACCCTTCTGTCGTTGGAGCAGCTGAGCTGGGGTGGACGACGGCGCAGCAGGAGCGGGACAAACCACGCAAGGTTTTCTTTGACAACTATCTGTAAGAGAAGTAATTCTGTAAGGGCTCGTTTGAATTGGAGGATTCCAACAATGCAGGGATAGGAAATAGACAGGAATAGGATAGGAATGCACGTGCAAAACAGAGAATTTAAAAACACAGGATTTCTGCCAATCTGGGTGTTTGATTCACAACAATTGGAAGATCACAGGATGCAAAGAAGCATGGTGAGATTAAGTCAAACCACAAGAAAATGTACGGTTATAATGCTATTATGCTACTATCTCTTAGTCTTGTGCTTCATGAATAGGAATTTGAAAAGGAGGACAAGTGAAAATTAAAATTCCTACGTTTTTTCTTTCAAGGAGACACTAAAGGAACAAATCCGTGTGCTCAGTGGACAATATATATAACATGTAGAGTAAAAAAGAGATGCAACAAGTGTACAACCTCTTTGGCGAAGCCATGTCGATCTCAGCGTGATTGGGTTGGCCGGTGAGGATGCTCCGGCTGACTTTGCTGTCGGAGGAGGGGAAGAAGATCTTAGGCGTCTGGAGATGGAGCCCGAGGTACTGCTCCGCTGTGATGGAGGGTTTCGTCGTTGGAGCAGCTCCGGTGAGTTGTACGACGCCGAGGCTGAAGCAGGACAAGAGAGACAACGAACAACGTTAACCTGAGTGGAATTCTAATAGCATCTCCAATACATGACGTAAAATACATAACCACAAAGTGCTAGATGTAAAATACATCAGCCGCTCATCTCTGAACTTAACTGTCGAAACTGAACTTAACTGTCGAAACTGAATTTTGCTGTCGAAACTGAATTTTGCTGTCGAAACTGAACGCACTAGCAAGGTGAGGCTACACGTCGGTCGACTGACTTTTTCATCTCTGGTCAGTCGATTTTGCAGCCGTTGGATACGAAATCAAGGGCCTGCGGTTCATCTTCAACCTCCACCCCCCTGAGCCGCCAGCCACCACCGGCCAAACAGCAGCCCCCGCCGCCCGCGGCCGGCGGTGCGCCGCCCCGCCCGCCCCGAAAACACTCCCCACCGCCGGTCCGCCGCCGCCCCGGCCATCCCTCTAGGTCCCCCCCGTGCCGAGCTTTTTCTCCGGCGATCCCCACGCCACCGCCCCGCCAAGGCCCCGCCACCGCCGGCGACCACCGCCCCCATCCTGAACCCTAAGATAGATAGTGGGGTACCTCTCCGGCGAGCCCCCCTCCCCGCTGCGGCTGGTTCTTCCTTCACCCCGGCGAGCCCCCCCCCACCCCCTGAAAATCGACTGACCCAAAAGTCGATTCAGTCGACTGAAGTGTAGCTAAATCGGAGCAGCATCGCAAGCAAGCAAGAGCAAGAGCGAGAGCAGCAGCGCGAGCAAGAGCAATAGCAAGAGCAGACCAGGCAGGGGACCGAGAGCAAGAGCAGAGCAGCAGCGCGAGCGAGAGCTAAAGCAGCAGCAGCTCCTACTGATGTGGACGTCGCCGCCGAGGGAGCGACGCCGTGGAGGAAGTGGCCGGCGACGCCGCCGTGGATGGAGCCGCGCCGTGTCGGCTCGGGACCGAGCGCCGGCAGCACCGTGAGATCGAATCAAGAAGAAAATGCGGCGATTAGTGTACAACCTCTTTGGTGGCGCCGATTAGGCCGCAGCTTCATCCGAGGAAACGGTGATGATGATGCTCTTCCGGTGGTGCAGGTGAAGACGGCGGTGTGGGAATGGAGGTGGCGCGAAAGACGAGGGGAACGTCGGGGCAGCTCCTTGGAGGTGGAGGACGGGGTGGCTGAGCCGGCGGGACGATGAGATCGACGACGGATCCTCATCCGGTACGGTGGATGAGGGACGTCGAGGTGTTGCTGTGGACGACGTCGTCGGGGAAGAGGCTCCGGCTGGGTGGCGGACGGAGCAGGGTGTGGGGTTTCGTCGCGGGTTTTCGCGGCCTCGGTGTACGAATGGGTGGGCGGATGGGATGGCAGTGGGGAACCATGGCTTAGAGACGCGCTTGTCCGAAATGTGGGGTAAGTTACGAAAGTACCCCCACCGATTTGAGGCGGTTCTTTCGGTTCAGGGGTACCACGGGCATTTCGCGTGTCGGGATTTCACAGGAGGTGGGAGTTTTCGCGCGCGTTGTAATTTCGGAATAGCAAGGCGCGGGTTGAGATGGAGGGAGTTGTCGGAGCACAACGAGACAAAGATATATCTTAAATATTTCGGGCTAACAAGGCGCGGGTTGAAATTTCCGGACAAGCCTAACGTGTACTGTACCAAATCAATGCGCACTACAAATGTCATTCAAAACTTTGAATTCATGTTATGTTCAATTAAAATATTTCGCTACGTGTATAATGCATGCAACCTACTACTCAAATGAACGTTTTAGTGCATTCCAAACGTATATACTACCGCTTCAATATGAACTAAATTTGAATTCGTTTCTCTATTTGAATAAGATCTACAGTAATGATTGTTGTGAAGTCAAAGCATTTGAATTCGTTTCTCTGTTTTAATAAGATCTACAATCATCATTATTGTCAAGTTAAACCATCGTTTGTGTATTATCTTCACAGCACACCACATGATTAGTCTCGAGTTACATATGAACTATGTGTACTATATGAACTCGAACTAGATTTTTTGAATCCACTTTATTTTGATTTCAAATCACATTACATTTCTAGCTCTAGCTAGATCTTCATAATCTAAACCATGTCTCATATGTATAATGTGTTTATCACATTATGTATGGTGCCCCGCCCCCTACGCCTACAAGTATTTAGATGTGAGTTGCAAACACCACACATTACCACAAATTCAAATAAAATGTGAGAATGTTCGATATATAGTATTGTTTAGATTGTTCGATATTTAGTTGTAAGCTGCAAACGCCACACATTATCACAAATTCAAATAAAATGTGAGATTGTTTGATGTATAGTATGGTTTAGATTGTTCGGCATTTAGCTGTGAGTTGCAAACGCCATGCATTATCACATTATGGTATAACATGTGCACAGCACGTGTATCACCGCTATATTCATGCATGCAATGTTTAAAACACTATGATCTCCTATTCAAATATATGAATCCGCTTTCATATCAAATTATGATCTTTGTTAGTCTCTTACACCCACACAATCCTCTAACCTTTGTAGCTACCACTAACTTTCTCTCGTGCATGCACACGCCCTCCTCGCCCTCCCCCTCCCTCGGCATTCTATCCACCGGGCACATTGATTTTTCTCTTTAGGTCGTTCTCCCAGAGTCTCCACAACTCCTTTCCGACACACACCGATCGATAAACCTCTCCAGCGATGCCTGCCTACAACATACACACACACCTTCAATCTCCTCCTTTATGTGTCCTTGCCTCGTGTCTCTCATACGGTCAGACACACGTGTAAACTCTCGCCCCTCTTTTCATCGATCTCACAACCGCACACTCCTCCCCCTATCTAGCTAGTAGTTGGGCCTCTCGCACCACCTCCTAGCTCCATTCTCTCTGTCTATCCGTCTCGCTGGGCCTTATTTGCCTCTAACAAATGGACGTACACCGACCGATCTCTCGCTATACATATAGCTAGCTAGGTCCTTATAACTCGTTTTTACCCACACGTCAATCGATCTACCTCATTAGTTGTGTCTCTCCCTTCCTCCGACAAACAACAATTGATCTACCGATCTAGTTAGGTTTGCTTACCAAACACATGGTTCCCCTTCATCATCCATGGATGCGTCCCGACAGATCTATCACGCACAGGCACACACAGAAACACATCCCCACTCTTATTGATAACATTGCAGTTCCACCCTCAGTTTGTCTAGTAGGCCTCTCCCACCATCTTCGAGAAGCAACTCCATCACCCATCCAGCACTCTACCCCTCTCCCTCCCTCTCCCTCCCTCTCTCTCTCCTCTCTCTCTCTGTCCCATCATATTTCCCGTCCTTCAGTTATGTATGGATGTCGACCGATCTCCCTCAAGACATAGCTGGGTCTCTCCTTCTCAACACATATACGAGTCGTTCTACCTCTATAGTTAGGCCTCTGCCTACCCCTCCCCCACCCCTCCCCCCACACACACCGATACATCGAGCGCTCTAGTCATGTCTCCCTGCCACACACAAACTTGACATGTGCCCTCTAACGTTCCGGTAGGCCAGTCGCCCTATATCTTTGACTTGCACACACACACAATTTCGATGGCTCTCTTCATCGATCTCGCACCCACCCACTTGATCCTCTCTTCGACTCTATCGATAGCTATGACCCCTCCCTCTCTTCTCGTGGATTGCCCGACCCTCTATGTATGATATGGATAGGCCTCCATTTCACACACATTGCATGCAAAATTTTGTTTGAGATGTCATCGACACATATTCCCACAAATAATTCACGAAATCAACCCCCCACCCCACCCCCACCCCAAAACAAAAAACACTCACGAACGCGGTTTGTATCTCTCACACACACCCACGTAGGTGGGGGACGTGCACGAAGAGAAGAGGTGCATGCACGGCGCACGTACTCCCGTCTCTTTCCCAACCACACCCGCGCGGGTACACGGTGGAGCTCATTTCTGTACGAAAAAGGCAGCCCACGTGGTAATTTGGCACGTGTACTGGTTGTCCACTTGGTGGAGGGAGGATCGTCTACCACGGGTGAACAAACAAATTGCGACTTGACGTGTTATGTTAAAAAAAGAGGCAAACCATGTGGGGCCTACCTTAGAGGCAAGGCTCTATACACTGGAGTACTTTTGATGTGTCCCGTCAACTCGCAGAACGAGGAGAAGCTTGCTTAGTACGCCGTCTCCCCCGCCCACGGGCGCGGTGGCTCGCAGGATGAGGTGAAGCTTGCTCCGCCTTACGCCCGCTCCCTCGCCCATGCGCGCGGTGGCTCGCAGGACGAGGAGAAAAATTTACTACTCCCTCCGTTTACTCCTCGTCCCTACTACCTTGGTTATAGAGATTATATCATATTGTTTGGAATATATATGTCCTTTAGTAGATTTCAATATGAACTACTAGTACATACTCCAAACACTGATGTATATAGACGTATTTTAGAGTGTAGATTCACTCATTTTGCTCCGTATGTAGCACTCTCCCTCGCCCCTCGACCCTCGCCCACGTGGTGGACGTGCAGCAATTCATTCGGTCTCATATAGCCAGAACGATATATACTGCACTACCATTATTGCTCGACTTCCCGAAGAGGCGAAGAGCCAATCGCAAGGTTAATATTTTGGAGATGCCAAGCGCAAGGTTATAGGAGAACGAGTAGTAGGTGCCGCGTCATTTATAAATAAAGTTTTTTTTCTTCAGTGGCACGTACGCAATATGATAGGTTCATATGGAGAGAAAAGGAAACCGCTCCACTATATACATAGTCAGGACGGGCCAGCCTACACGGTTGCTTGCTGGGGTTGCTCTCTTCACACTCTCTCGCACAAAACGACTGTGGCCACATCTCTAACATCCCGGCGGATCACGTCCGCTTGGGGAAGGGGTGGATGCTTAGTGTAGATGCGGTGGCCGTCGCCGACGGCGAAAACCCACTGTCGGCACGTCCCGATCAGGGGTCCCCGCCGTTCTCTCTCACAAAGCCGGTGAGGTTGCCTTCGTCCCTTGCTCACTGCCGCGACGTGGGCAGTTGCCGCCTCCCGCCGCCCTCCTCAAGGTTGAGCTACGTCCCTCAGGTACAACTCCCTTTACAGCCGGCTTGCACCACTGCTCCAGCTGCCCACATCACTCCCTGTGGATATTTCTCTACTTCTTTGCCCCGCACATACCTCTACTGGCTTCTACGTACTGTATTTGTGATGAGTTTATGTCTCATCAACTAGTCCCAGTAATCTTATTCTAATCACGCTTCTTCAATTTCTTTGCCACAGGGATGCTCATCTCGATTTTGGTGAAACTGCACAAAATGATCCGATGGTCAAAAGGTTGCAAACTTCATTTATTAGGAAGCTCGAACGTTGCCAGCAAATTGAAGCCTGGTCAGGGTTCACGGTTCAAGGGCTAGGGACTGCATGGATCGTTTTTTTCTTTAGCTGCCTCTGTTCCAAAATAAGTGTCAACTTTAGTAGTAGTACAACTTTGTACTAAAGTTTGCACAAAGTTGAGACACTTATTTTGGAACGGAGGGAGTACATATTTGCTATGATCTGTCAATCATTGAGATGCAATAGCATGCATGTTAGTCTCCTTTGTATTTGATGAAATGTTGCAACGGGCAACCTTGGACGCAAGATACATGTAACAGAAGCTGGAAGCTTCATAGCATTGTACAAATTTATCTCGCTGATAAATTACAGTACGTACTATACTAGTACTTCCTCCGTTCCTAAATATAAGTCTTTGTAGAGATTTCACCATGAACCACATGCGGATGTATATAGATGCATTTTAAGTGTAGATTCATTCATTTTGTTCCGTATGTAGTGGAATCTCTACAAAGACTTATCTACTAGTAATAGCTAGCCCCCACTACTAGGAATTCTCTATCCTCTCCTTGAGCCACATCATCAAAATTGATGTAGCCGTTAGATGAAGTAAATCAGTCCATAATAGCCGTCTGATCTAGACGTTGAGAGGCTCCGCACTAAGCCACATGCAAGCATGCAGAAATACCGTGGCACATGCATGTGAGTGGGTTTTAAATCACATCAACATGTCTGCATGCAAGCATGCACCGGTAGCATGCATGTAAGTGAGCTTTTAAGTCCCATTAACATGTCAAAAAGAAAAATATAATCCCATTATGCAGTAGGAGTTGGCTGATCTTTTTTCCTTACGTGGGATGATCTAAATGATGATGGGAGTTTATTTAGTTTGGCTACCACATTTGTCATGCGGTTATAGAGTTTTTTTAGTTCTATGAAATCGATAATTTTGCGCAGAGAGATATACCGCTGTTCCGCGGCAACGCGCGGGGACTCATCTAGTAATATTTAGGAACGGAGGGAGTACTATGTAAAGAGTTAGGTGTCGCACGGTGATAGTGTGAGGTGGGCCATGTAATCACTGAGCCTGTGTGTTTTCACTGCTCTTGCACGCCTCCGCTGTAAGAATGGAGAAAATTGTAATCTAGTAGTAGTACCTCCTTTCGCCGAAAGCGTGGGACATCCAGCAGTCCTACCACCTCAGTAATAAAGACCAATGAGCCGTCAAATCACATAGACCCAGCAGTAAGTTGGACGGACGAAGCAACCATCACTCTTGCGCCAGTGAGAGGTCGCGTCCGCTCTGCCCGGGCATGAATGCGGCACCGATTCTTTGGAGCGGCGCTGACCGTTTCGGGCGGGAAGCGCGCGCGGGCGATGGAGGGGCTTTGGGTGGGCCAGGCTGGTCAGGAGCGGGCGTGGCAGCTGTCCACATGTCCCTACCGGACACGCCCGGAAACGAGAGGATGCACCGACTCTCGCGGCTAAAATCGTACTACACTACACAACATCTCTCTGTAGGAGTAGGTCGATCTGTCGCTCTCTCTAACACACACATGCTGTTAAACACACACACACACACACGCACACGCACGCACCTTGGTCCCGTTGCACCTTCTAACGTGACTTATTACACCTAGACGGAGGGAGTAGTAAGTATACGAGATACGGTGGCACACTGACTTAAGTCGAATACAAGTGCCCAAAATTTGTGTGCATGTTATAATAAGGATTCACTTAAAATAGTACGTGAGCGAACAGAGGGATCAATTGGACAGTGTTCCCGAGCAGTAGCGAGATGTGTGAGGTAAGATACACCGCTGGCGCTTTTAATTTTTCTTATTAATTTGTTTGTTTCACCCTCTGACTGGTGGGACCCAACGTACTACGTGGAGAGAGGTAAGGTGACTAAGGCTGCATTATTTCTGCACCACTGTGGATAGTCTTACCACCAAAGCCACATGACACGATTATGATTGAAATCCCAATGACTCCCACACACACAAAAAACACGGCATGCTTGTCACACGAATGCAGGAATGTATAAAAGGTTATTTCCCTCTCGTTGAACATAACGGGAGGGTTGTGTAGCTGGTTAGCCTGTTCGCTCATCAAACTTGAGGTCTCGGGTGGATTCTTTGACTGGTCAAAATGTTTTCTAGGGTTTGCACGCTTCACACTCTCTCTCCAGTATATATATACACGCTGGAGCCTCAGCGCTTGTAGTTGCTCTCTTCACACTCTCTCGCCCTCTCCCGCTGGAGCCTCAGCGCTTGTAGTTGCTCTCTTCACACTCTCTCGCCCTCTCCAGATCTAAACAAGACTTCGTTGGCCTCTCTCTCCCCTCACTGCTGCTCAAAGAGCCGGCAGGATCCGTCCGCCGGGAAGGGAAGGAGGCTTAACGCTGTCGCCGTCGGCGAGGGACTACCGGCGCAGCTGTTCACTTTCCACCCAGCGGCGGCGCGGGAGGGCCTCCGACCCCTTCTTCTTCGCCGCCGTCCCGTCGCCCACCGAACCACGCCCCAAGAACCTTAAGGTATAATTTACTTACTCCACATGCATTGCTCTAGCTGCATGTATACCATGAATCTAGGACGTGGTTCAAAGAGGAAAGGAGTGGGGGAAAGTAGTGGGAAAAGTTGTATATAGCATGAATCTAGGACGTGGTTCAAAGAGGAAATGAAGGGGGAAAGTTGTATAGCATGAATCTAGGACGTGGTTCAAAGAGGAAAGGAATGGGGGAAAGTAGTGGGGAAAGTTGTATCGCATAAATCTAGGACGTGGTTCAAAGAGGAAAGGAAGGGGCGAAAGTACTAGTTCAAAAAGGAAAGGAAGGGACAAGGCTGTAGAGTTTGAGCAGGACTAGATTTGCTGCGCTCACATAGGGAAAGGTGTCTAAAGATAACAAAACTGGGACCAACACAAATATGCTCCTTGGTTGTTTGTTCTTTGTTGCAACAGACTGTGCATGACCACAGTACATCGGTAGATGCACATGGTGCTGGTGCGTCCACTGTCCCGTGCAACTCATTAGCTGTTGTTAATCTAAGGCCCTGTTTGGTTAAAAACTCCCTAGTCCCTACCTGCTTGGTTCCAGGGACTAAACATGGACTAGAGGTTATTAAATGACATGCTAAAAGACCATGTTACCCCTAGTAATGAACTAATAGAGACAAGGTGCGATGCGTGGCAGGGGCAACTGTTGGAAAAAGTCCCAAAAAGACTCCCTCGGGGTCTTCTTTCTTTAGTCCCAAATGCCCACTTTTAGTCCCTAAAAGTCCCTCCTGTTTGGTTTAGATGGGACTGACACGGAGTTTTTTTAGTCCCTACACCAAAATGTCCCTGTAAACAAACACCCTCTAATAATGCCGCTGGAAAATTGATGCAATGCCACAGTTAAAAGCAAATTACATGTTTAACGAATTTTATTGTTAATATAATCTCTATGTTAATATTAATCAATGCCACCGTTTGAGAAATGCTACTGTCTTGCTTTCTTTCCCATTTAGATAAGGTAGATGCTTCTTTTTGTTGGCTTCTGTGTCATCCACCGTTATTGACCACTAATTGTTTCCTTTGCACCTCTGTGTAAACAGGGTTATCTACTTCACCTCGTTGCCATTGTGACCTTTTGTTGCACTGCACAAAACACTTTTGTTTTAAGAGTGTTTTGTGCAGTTCAACCAAAATGTCACACCGACAACGTTGCTTGATTGCTTGATCTTAGTGGAACTGCACAAGAGGAGATCTTACTTCCTATCCGTTAAGGCGAATTTGGTTCAGATCTTCTTCTTGTGAGTTGTTTGAATTCCGCATCATGAGAGGTCAGTACTAGCCTTCTTTCACATGATTCTGCAGTGTGCTTTCATATGTTGTGCTACTTGTACGATAATGTTGCTTGATTTTAGTGAACTGCACAAATGGAGACAAGACTTCCAATCTGTATGTGCACCGTAATATCCCATTGAGGTAAGATAAGGATATTTCACAACTGCTGGCCTGTATTTTGCCACTTTCATCAGAAAATTAAGTTTAGTACTATACTTGTGCTCCCTAATTGACATGCCAAATCTTACATTGAAGGCGAAGCTTGTCTGTTATTGAACCAAGTGATGAAGGGGAAGAACAAGCGGAAGAAAAACAAAAATCAACTCCCGGTGCTGTAATGAAGCACTGGAACTGTGATGACACAAGTAATGATATAGTTTTGCATCTTAATTTATTGCTATGGCTGGAACGAGCAATTGTTTTGCCACTGATTTGATGCCACTCTTAATGTAATATGTAATTATCTCTACTTGTGCAAACAGGGATCTTCTTTGAAGATACCATATATTTTAGTGGAACTGCACAAGAAGATGTTGGAAACATTAAACTAATCGAGGAGTATATAGTAAGCATGGCCACCACCGTAGATAGCAACAGATGGTTCCGGAGAAGTGCTTCATCTGTATGCTCTACACAATAAGCCTCCTGACAAAGGTTGGTACTCGCCCACTGATTTCATCCATATGATTGAGCTTTGTCATCTCTATTGGTGTTGTGCTACTGTTTAGATACTGTCATGAAAAAGTGGTATTGTCCTTGAGAAGTGCTTCATCTGTGCTGTTTTAAATATTTCCTTTCCTTTTTTTCGAGCAAACAGGGATGCTAGCATTTAGTAGTCCTCTTGTCTTTGCACAACAGGATCATCTTCCTCTGAAGAAGAATATGGAGTACGTGAAGTGACTAGTTCCGATTATGCCAGGATGAAGAAGCCCTGTCTATCTTCTCATCAGAAGGAGCAGTTGAAGGATGGTTACATTACTCCCCACAAGACCAAACTAACTTCAGCTCAGAAGGACTGACAAATCTCCATTTTTTTGCTGTGATGCGCGAGTACAATGTTGTTCTAGGATTCTTTCTGGTGAGTTCCATTTTTCTAAAAGTGTGCTCTACATGGACCATGTATGTGCCTGTTGAAACTGTCAATTCATAGTACAGTTTGCTTTATACTAATCACTTTTTTGTATTTGTGCAAACAGGGGTGCTCAGCTTGATTTCAATGGGAACTGCACAAAATGTTCATGAATACATCGAATCATTCATTTCCACCACAAGAAAGGAGGTGCCGATAAGTTCAAGGCGTTGCAACATATGAGGGCGAAATCATACAAGCTACGCGCGAATTTGGTTGATTTTGGTGGAACTGCACAAAAAGAACAGCTGGTTTATTTAGCACGAGGTGCCATGTCAATGTCCGAACTGATGGCAAACCCTGCCCATTCCACAATCGTAGGCATTTGATATTTTGGAATGGGACAACCTTGTCAAATTTTGCTCATTGATTTTAGCAAGACATGCGTTTGATATTTTCGAATGGGACGCCCTTTGCTGTCAGCAGCGTCGATCAATTTTTTCTTTATTCTTTAGTTGTGAAGTAAATATTGCCTCTGACATGTGAGTCGCTGAGATGCATAATCATCGATTGTTTTGAATGTTCTCTATGAATTGCCAGGCCTGTGTGTTTGATTGCAATGTACAGAAACGCTAAAAAGCTGCTCAAACTCTTTGTACTCCTTCTGTTCCTTTTTACTTCGCACATTGTGAAAGTACATACTTTTTTGTATAAGATTGGTCAAAGTAGAGATACTTTGACTGCAGACAAAACTTGTATGCAGACTAGAAAGGACCGGAGGGAGTACATGTGAAACTGCTGCAAACGAGGTGATCACCCTGGGAATAATGCTAGTACGTATTGTTTTGCATGTTCATCCAATGCCAGTGATACAGGAATTCGAACTAATCGAAATAAATTCATTCATACACGGTCGGATTTCATATAAACATGCCGGATTTCATTACATTTCATACATTCTTCAACTAAAAAGGGGTGCGCTGGAGGTATAATTAATTAACCGAAGCTACCCACCTGTGTCCCGCTGAGCCGAACAGAAGCTTCAGTGACTTAACTGCAGGTGCAGTTGCGTAACTGACATGTGGCCTGTTGGGCCCACGTGTCAGTCAGCCAACTGCACCAGCAGTTAAGTAGAAGCAGCGTTCTTCTCCAGCGCAGCTCTCCGACTCCACGTCGCCGCCAAGAAGCTAACCGGCCGTCAATGGTCAACCCGCCTAGCTTGGCTTCAACCGGAGGGTAGCAGCGGTGGCCTTACTTGGACCCGAGCGGCGGCGACCTACCGTGTTCTACTCTTCCTCGTTTTCTGTGTGGCGCGGCCTCGTTGGCAGCGGGGCGGGGCCTCGGCGGAGCCGGCGATGTCCTCTGTCTCGTTGCCGGCGGGCGGCGCCTCAGCGGAGCGGTGGAAATCCTCCCCCACGTTGCCGGCAGGGTGGGGCCTCGGCTGAGCCGGCGATGTCCTCTGCCTCGTTGTTGGCGGGGCGGGGCCTCGGCGGAGCCGGCGGTGTCCTCTGCCTCGTTGTTGGCGCCGCGGGGCCTCGGCGGAGCAGGGCCTCGTCGACGCCAGCGGAGCGGGGACTCGTCGGAGCCGGCATTGTCCTCTGCCTCGTCCTCGGTCTCGCCAAACAGCGCCTCGCCCGCTTCATCGCCCTCTTTGCTAGCCTCTTTGTAGGCGGCCGCAGCCTCCGCCACCCGCATGCGGTACCGCCAGCGCTCGAGGCGGCCCTTGCGGGCGGAGCGGTACGAGTCGAGCAGCGCCTCCTGCTCCGCCCGCTCCGCGGCGATCTGCTCCTCCGCCTGCAGGTGCTCCTGGAGGAGATGGTGGTTGTAGGCGGCGTCGGCCTGCGCCTCCCGGAACTGCTCCTCACGCATCTGCCTCACCCTGTCCATATATTGGGCACGGGCCTCGCCGATGGTCATGGTGCAATGCACCGGCGAGGATGGCGCGGAGGAGGGGGTTGGCGCCGGATCGTCGACTACCATGTTCTCCATTGGGACGTCGTCGTCCTCCGGCTGCCTGCCGGCCAGCCGGTCGGCAGCAATGGCTGCCATCTCCTTGTGGTCCGTCGTCCGCCCGTCCCGAAGAGCGCTGGAGCGCGAGGAAGCCATGGTGGGCAGTAGTGGTGTGGACAGGAGAAAGGGAACGGATGCGGATGACTGCGGCTATGGCCGGCGCAGCAGTTTATATAGCAATGGTGGGCGGGCGGAGGGACGGACGTGTGGCGCCGGAGTAGCCGCCTCGGCAACCGCGTATCATTAATGTGGGCGGCAGATGGACGGACGGACGGCACTTGTGTCGTTTGAAGGCGGAGCAATCGCCTGCACCGGGAAGCGGGGCGGGCGGCGCTGACTGTTTCGCGCGGAAAGCGCGCGCGGGCGAGGAGATGACTTTACTTGGAGAGGATGACAATGGGGACCCACCAGGTCCATAGCCTCACGTACGCAAGTGCCTCCTTATATATATATATAATTTATTTTGCTTCCTCCTGGTTTCCTGACATCACGGTCCCACACCATTGTCAACCTATGTAGTAGTCAATAAACGAGAGAATTGCACAAGAAGCGGCCGACAGCTGGGACCAAGCAGCTCGAGCAGTATTTGTGTTTTTGAGGTGTGAGCACTGCAGAGTTTTTCGATGTTTAGCCCAGATATTAATTTTTCTCCTCTGAACAACAACGAAAACATCGCTGCAGGTATTAACTGGGCGGGCTGTGGCCCGTCTAGCCCAGGCCAGATATCCAGCCCAGATATTAATTTTTTCAAGCTGAAAATGGCTAGCCCAGCTATACTTTTTTAGGAATACCCAGGCAAGGTCAAGTTGTTATTCTCCGCCCCGCTGGGCTGCAAATCTTTCCTAGGAGGGATGCATTAGGCTTAACAAGAAAATGGGCTTTAAGAAATAATAAATGGGATGTAATTATAAAAACTGGGCAGTAACTATAAAAAAATGCACCAAACACGTGATTACTTTATAAAATATTATTTTTGGATATTGAAAATTTTAATTTCATTAATTGTTGCGAGCGCAATGTTTCGTTGGATTTTTACGTAATATAAATTTATATTGAAATTGTATTTAATCTGACTAGAAATTTCGGGATAAAAATATTTCGGATCCCATCAAAATGTGGGAAATTTTATTGAATTCTGTTTTGAACGGTTGGTTGAAATGGGCTGTACTTTTAACAAACTGTAAATGGGCTGTAGTAAATTCCATTAGAATTCAAAAATGGGCTACACATTCTTACAAATCTCAAATGGGCTATAAGTTCTCTGCCACACACTTCTGGCCTTACTAAGTTGACGCGTCCCCTAAAAAAACAGAGTTGACGCGTATGCAAGGCTTTGTCAACTTATAGTCAACACACGGTTCTAGCAGCAGTGGCCGTTGGATGTCCATCCAACGGATGCCGTGCTTCTTGTTCAATCTCGGATATTCTAGCTTCACCCGCCCAAAAAATGATTCCTCCCCCTGACATCTGGGGCGCACCGTTTCGGAAGCTGACCTGTGGGCCTACTAAGTTGACGTACCAAGGGCTTTGTCAACTTAGTCAATATAAACGATTCTAGCTGTAGTGACCGTACGATGTCCATCCAACGGCCGTCGTGCTTCTTCAACCTCTGGTCTTCTTGCTCCAGCCGCCCAAAGCAGCACCGGTCGTGCCGCCTGCTCCTGCCTCCCGTGGCGGCCGTGCTGCCGCGGAGGCCTCACCGCCCCCTATTACTCCCACCGCTGGCCAGGCCATCCCTCCACTCACCCACACCCCCTGTTATTCTGCGGCGACGGCAGCGCAGCCGAACCAGTGAACCCTCGTACTCCTCTTCGCGTGTGCATCCACTGCCGCTTCTTCCCCGGCTCCGGCCTCCGCCGTCGTCCACCCCTGTCCTAGGCGGCGGCACCTGTAGGAAGAGTCACGGTGTGCGTGGAGAGGCTGACAGCTGGGTCCATGGCAGCCGCAAGGAAGTGCCTCCTTATTACGCGGAAAATAATTATTCGTCCACCTGACAGTAGGGACCCACTGGACGGGCCACCAGTATTTTGTGAAAAAAAATTGTTTCCCCCTGACTGCTGGGACCCATCGGACGGGCCACCGTATTTCGCGAAAAAAACGTCCCCCCCCGCTGTCAGCTCGGACCCACCGGAAGTGCCTCCTTATTACGCACAAAAAATGAATACTCCCCCGGCTAGCTGGGACCCACCTTGGTGGGAGGCTGACTTGTGGGCCTACTAAGTTGACGGGGACGAAGGGCTTTGTCAACTTAGTCAATATGAACGATTCTAGCTCCAGTGACCGTACGATGTCCATCCAACGGCCGTAGTGCTTCTTCAACCTCTGGTCTTCTTGCTCCAGCCGCCCAAAGCAGCGCCGGTCGTGCCGCATGCTCCTGCCTCCCGTGGCCGGCTGTGCTGCCGCAAAGGCCTCACCGCCCCCTACTATTCCCACCGCTAGCCAGGCCCTGCGGCGACGGCAGCCTCACACCGCAGCCGAACCAGTGAACCCTCGTACTCCTCTCCGCGCGGGCTTCCACTGCCACGTCTTCCCCGGCTCCGTGTCGTCCCCTTCCTAGGCCTCGCCGTTGTCCACCGCCGTGGTGCTCTCCGCGCGGCGTGGTCAACGTGGTCAAGGAACGACTTCCATCGGAAGAGTACTGTACGTGGAGAGGCTGACAGCTGGGTCCACGGCCACAGCCCAGTTTTTTTGTGATTTGCCAAGTAAGTCGCTTTGTCAGGCCTGTTGGGCTGCAAATCTTTCAAGACGAGGAGAGCTTTTGTTCGGCTGGCCGAGAAAATGACCCATCAGTAATGAGAAATGGGCTGTACATTTTTAAAACACATCAAACCGGCAATTAGTTTCAAATATCTTTTTTTTCATTTCAAGATTTTAAATTACATTAATTTTTATGCGTGGAGAATTTGTTGGATCTTATATTGATATACATTTATTTTTAAAATCAGTTTGAATGTGAGTCGAAATTTCGGGATTAAAAACAGTTCAGACCGCACCGAAATATGCAAAATTTCGTATATTTTTTTAACCGTGGCCACAATATGGGCTGTAATGCTAACAAAAAGAATATGGGCTCCAAAAAACCTTAAGAATTAGCAAATGGGCTGTAAATTATTAGAAATAATGGCAGATGGGCTGTATGCTGTTTTCCACAGATTTGAGGTTTTCCTAAAAAAAGGTTGACGCACAAGCACTGACTATTGGGTGTTCATCCAATGGCCGTCGTGCTTCTTCAATCTCTGCTCTTCCTGCTCCAGCCGCTCAAACAAGCGCCGACGGGACTGCCTGCTCCCTCCTCCCCGCGGCCGGCTGTGCTGCCGCGCAGGCCTCATCGCCCCACCGTACTCCCATCGCTGGCCTAGCCATCCCTCTACTCACCCACACCTGATGTTATTCTCCGGCGACGGCAGACAAACCAGTAAACCCTTGTACAGTCGTACTCCCCTCTGTGTGGGAAACAACTGCCGAGTCTTCCCTGCCTCCGTGTCGTCCCCTTCCTAGGCCTCACCGTCGTCCACCGTCGTGGTGCTCTCGGCGCGACGTGGTCAATATGGTCAACGACCAACTTCCATCGGAAGAGTACTCTGCGTGAAGACGCTGACAGCTGGGTCCACGGCCGCAGCAAGGAAGTGCCTCCTTATTACGCGCAAAATAATTATTCCTCCACCTGACAGCGGGGACCCACCGGACGGGCCACCGTATTTCGCGAAAAAACATTCCCCCCTGACTGCTGGGACCCACTAGCTACACCTTCACACGCAAGGAAGTGCGTCCGGACAAAAAAACAAAACGATTCGCCCCCCTGACTGCTGGGACCCACCAGCTACATCTTCGCACGCAAGGAAGTGTCTGACAGTCGGGACCCACCTGGTCGAAGCATACGTAGCGTTGTCATTCTGGTCACGAACGTGTACGTACATATATACTGGTGGATGTAGAGGCGCACACGTGTCATAGTAGAGGCGCCCATGTAGCATGTACACATACGTACAGCGGCCAGGGTGCAAGAAAGAAAATACAACCACGTATGTGTACATACGGGCGGGGTGTCGGACGCCTACTCGCGCATACATACGGCGAGGGCTCGTGTACATGGCTGGGTCGGAACGGAGAAACAGCGTCGTCGTCGTGTTCATGGGGAGGCAACGGAATGCGTCGTGTTCATGGGGAGGCAACAGAATGCGTCGTGTTCATCGGGGGGCAACGGAACGCGTGGGAGCCAACCGGCTGGGTCGGAACGGAATGCGTCGTCGTGTTCATCGGAGGGCTTGGACGGAACAGCGATGGAAACGAGGCCTGGCGTACCGCAGAATGGAGGAAACGGCCTTGTGTTCGACGACCACGTTGAAACGGGATCCTGTTCATCGGGAGGGGTCTGGCGTACCGCAAAACGGAGGAAATGGACCTCCTACGGTCGAAACGGGGTCCTGTTGATCGGGAGGGTTGTGGCGTACCACAAAACGGAGGAAACAGACTTGTGTTGGAGCGCTATGGTCGAAACGGGAGTCCTGTTCATCGGGAGGGGTGTGGGTGTACCGCAAAACGGGACTCCACGGGATACTGTTCATCTCCACGTCGACCCCCTCCAGCCTCCACGGGCTACTGTTCATCCACCGTCGACCTCCTCCAGCTCCACCTGCGACTGTTATCACGGGCTCCTGTTCATCCAGCCGCCACCACGCGCTACTCCACCGGCTACTTTTCAACCAGCCCTTCTCCACGGGTCCTGTTCAACCACCCCTCCACGGGCTACTGTTCGTCTAGCCCTCCACCGTCTACTGTTCATTCTGCCCTCCACGGGGTGGTCCTGTTCATCCTGCCCTCCACGGGGTCCTGTTCATTCCAGCCCCAACCGGCTCGATCGATCGGGGTCCTGTTCATCCAGAGGCAACACCACGGGGTCCTGTTCATCCACCCCCACCGGGAACTGTTCATGCAAACACCCCCCCCCCAGCAACGCTCACTGTTCATCCAGAGGCAACATCGATCGGCTTCAGTTAGCAGCAGTAGCGAAGGAATCGCTCGATCGGGTTCAGTTAACAGCCATCGATCGATCGCTCGGGTTCATTAACGCGTAGCCTGCAGTGCAATCGCTCGGGTTCAGTTAGAGCCCAACATCTCACTCGGGTTCGGTTAGAGCCAACGCCTCGCACACGCGCGCGTACGTGTACGAGAGAAACGCGCATCGCTCGGCCCCCGAACTCCCACCGTAACCGGGAACTCCCCGAAATTTTCCTCGCCCTCGCTTCTACCACGGTTTTTTCCGTCATGGACGGCCCAAAGAATGTCATGCAGCTGCGTCTCCGGCCCGCCCAGGACGAAAAGCCCATTTTCTGTCATGATTTTTTGTCATAGAAGTAGGAGCGCACCACATCTATGATGATACCGGGTTTTGTCACAATTATCGTCATAGAAGTGTCATATGTATGACAGAAAAAAAATTCGTTCGGCCCAAAATGTCACGGATGTGTCTTTTTTGTAGTGAAGATAGGATCAAAACTCACATATATTCATGAAACATAATAGGTTCAGATCTGAAATCATGGCACTTGGGCCTAGTGACAAGCATTAAGCATACCAAAGTATAGCAACATCATCTCAGAACAATGGATACTAGGGATCAGACCCTAACAAACTAACTCGATTACATGATAATCTCATCCAACCCATCACCGTCAGCAAGCCTACGCTGATTACTCACGCACGGCGGTGAGCATCATGAAATTGGTGATGGAGGATGGTTGATGATGAGACGGCGACGGTTCCCCTCTCCGGAGCCCCGAACGGACTCCAGATCATCCCTCCGAGAGAGATTAGGGCTTGCGGCGGCTCCGTATCGTAAAACGCAATGAATCCTTCTCTCTGTGTTTTCTCCCCGAACGTGAATATATGGAGTTGGAGTTGAGGTCGGTGGAGCACCAGGGGGTCCACGAGGCAGGGGGTGCGCCCAGGGGGGTAGGCGCGCCCCCACCCTCGTGGACAGGGTGTGGGCCCCCTGGGCTTGATTCTTTCGCCAGTATTTTTATTAATTCCAAAAATATTCTCCGTGAAGTTTCAGGTCATTCCGAGAACTTTTATTTCTGCACAAAAATAACACCATGGCAATTCTGCTGAAAACAGCGTCAGTCCGGGTTAGTTCCATTCAAATCATGCAAGTTAGAGTCCAAAACAAGGGCAAACGTGTTTGGAAAAGTAGATACGATGGAGACGTGTCAGTGACGGATACATTTGAAGGAAATATGCCCTAGAGGCAATAATAAAGTATTATATATTTCCTTACATCATGATAAATGTTTATTATTCATGCTAGAATTGTATTAACCGGAAACATAATACATGTGTGAATACATAGACAAACAAGAGTGTCACTAGTATGCCTCTACTTGACTAGCTCGTTAATCAAAGATGGTTATGTTTCCTAGCCATAGACATGAGTTGTCATTTGATTAACGGGATCACCTCATTAGGAGAATGACGTGATTGACTTGACCCATTCCGTTAGCTTAGCACTCGATCGTTTAGTATGTTGCTATTGCTTTCTTCATGACTTATACATGTTCCTATGACTATGAGATTATGCAACTCCCGTTTACCGGAGGAACACTTTGTGTGCTACCAAACGTCACAACGTAAATGGGTGATTATAAAGGTGCTCTACAGGTGTCTCCAAAGGTACTTGTTGGGTTGGCGTATTTCGAGATTAGGATTTGTCACTCCGATTGTCGGAGAGGTATCTCTGGGCCCACTCGGTAATGCACATCACTATAAGCCTTGCAAGCATTGTGACTAATGAGTTAGTTGCGGGATGATGTATTACGGAACGAGTAAAGAGACTTGCCGGTAACGAGATTGAACTAGGTATCGAGATACCGACGATCGAATCTCGGGCAAGTAACATACCGATGACAAAGGGAACAACCTATGTTGTTATGCGGTCTGACCGATAAAGATCTTCGTAGAATATGTGGGAGCCAATATGGGCATCCAGGTCCCGCTATTGGTTATTTACCGGAGAGGTGTCTCGGTCATGTCTACATAGTTCTCGAACCCATAGGGTCCGCACGCTTAACGTTACGATGACAGTTTTATTATGAGTTTATGTATGTTGATGTACCGAAGGAGTTCGGAGTCCCAGATGAGACCGGGGACATGACGAGGAGTCTCGAAATGGTCGAGACGTAAAGATTGATATTGGACGACTATATTCGGACTTCGGAAAGGTTCCGAGTGATTCGGGTATTTTTCGGAGTACCGGAGAGTTACAGGAATTCGTATTGGGCCTTAATGGGCCATATGGGAAAGGAGAGAAAGACCCCAAAGGGTGGCCGCACCCCTCCCCATGGGCTAGTCCGAATTGGACTAGGGAGGGGGGGCGCCCCCTTCCTTCTTTCTCCTTCCCCCTTCCCTTCTCCTACTCCCACAAGGAAAGGAGGAGTCCTACTCCCGGTGGGAGTAGGACTCCCCCCTTTGGCGCGCCTCTCCCCTTGGCCGGCTGCCTCCCCCTTGCTCCTTTATATACGGGGGCAGGGGGGCACCCCATAGACACAACAATTGATCCTTGAGATCTCTTAGCTGTGTGCGGTGCCCCCGTCCACCATATTACACCTCGATAATACCGTTGCGGAGCTTAGGCGAAGCCCTGCGTCGGTGGACATCATCATCGTCACCACGCCGTCGTGCTGACAAAACTCTCCCTCAACACTCGGCTGGATCGGAGTTCGAGGGATGTCATCGAGCTGAATGTGTGCTGAACTCGGAGGTGCCGTGCGTTCGGTACTTGATCGGTCGGATCGTGAAGACGTACGACTACATCAACCGCGTTGTTATAACGCTTCCGCTGTCGGTCTACGAGGGTACGTGGACAACACTCTCCCCTCTCGTTGCTATGCATCACCATGATCTTGCGTGTGCGCAGGAATTTTTTTGAAATTACTACGTTCCCCAACAGTGGCATCTGAGCCTGGTTTTATGCGTTGATGCTATGCACGAGTAGAACACAAGTGAGTTGTGGGCGATATAAGTCATACTGCTTACCAGCATGTCATACTTTGGTTCAGCGGTATTGTGAGATGAAGCGGCCCGGACCGACATTACGCGTACGCTTACGCGAGACTGGTTTCACCGTTGGAGCACTCGTTGCTTAAAGGTGACTGGCGGGTGTCTGTCTCTCTCACTTTAGTTGAACCGAGTGTGGCTACGCCCGGTCCTTGCGAAGGTTAAAACAGCACCAACTTGACAAACTATCGTTGTGGTTTTGATGCGTAGGTAAGAACGGTTTTTGCTAAGCCCGTAGCAGCCACGTAAAACATGCAACAACAAAGTAGAGGACGTCTAACTTGTTTTTGCAGGGCATGTTGTGATGTGATATGGTCAAGACATGATGCTATATTTTATTGTATGAGATGATCATGTTTTGTAACCGAGTTATCGGCAACTGGCAGGAGCCATATGGTTGTCGCTTTATTGTATGAGATGCAATCGCCATGTAATAGTTTTACTTTATCACTAAGCGGTAGCGATAGTCGTAAAAGCAATTAGTTGGCGAGACGACAACGATACTACGATGGAGATCAAGGTGTCACGCCGGTGACGATGGTGATCATGACGGTGCTTCAGAGATGGAGATCACGAGCACGGTGCTTCGGAGATGGAGATCACAAGCACAAGATGATGATGGCCATATCATATCACTTATATTGATTGCATGTGATGTTAATCCTTTATGCATCTTATCTTGCTTTGATTGACGGTAGCATTATAAGATGATCTCTCACTAAAATTTCAAGATAAAAGTGTTCTCCCTGAGTATGCACCGTTGCGAAAGTTCTTCGTGCTGAGACACCACGTGATGATCGGGTGTGATAGGCTCTACGTTCAAATACAACGGTGCAAAACAGTTGCACACGCGGAATACTCAGGTTAAACTTGACGAGCCTAGCATATGCAGATATGGCCTCGGAACACAGAGACCGAAAGGTCGAGCGTGAATCATATAGTAGATATGATCAACATAGTGATGTTCACCATTGAAACTACTCCATCTCACGTGATGATCGGACATGGTTTAGTTGATTTGGATCACGTAATCACTTAGATGATTAGAGGGATGTCTATCTAAGTGGGAGTTCTTAAGTAATATGATTAATTGAACTTAAATTTATCATGAACTTAGTCCTGATAGTATTTTGCAAATTATGTTGTAGATCAATAGCTCGCGTTGTTGCTTCCCTGTGTTTATTTTGATATGTTCCTAGAGAAAAATTATGTTGAAAGATGTTAGTAGCAAAGATGCGGATTGGATCCGTGATCTGAGGATTATCCTCATTACTGCACAGAAGAATTATGTCCTTGATGCACCGCTAGGTGACAGACCTATTGCAGGAGCAGATGCAGACGTTATGAACGTTTGGCTAGCTCAATATGATGACTACTTGATAGTTTAGTGCACCATGCTTAACGGCTTAGAATCGGGACTTCAAAGACGTTTTGAACGTCATGGACCATATGAGATGTTCCAGGAGTTGAAGTTAATATTTCAAGCAAATACCCGAGTTGAGAGATATGAAGTCTCCAACAAGTTCTATAGCTAAAAGATGGAGGAGAATCGCTCAAGCTAGTGAGCATGTGCTCAGATTGTCTGGGTACTACAATCGCTTGAATCAAGTGGGAGTTAATCTTCCAGATAAAATAGTGATTGACAGAATTCTCTAGTCACCATCACCAAGTTAGTAGAACTTCGTGATGAACTATAGTATGCAAGGGATGACGAAAGTAATTCCCGAGCTCTTCGCGATGCTGAAATCGACGAAGGTAGAAATCAAGAAAGAGCATCAAGTGTTGATGGTTGACAAGACCACTAGTTTCAAGAAAAGGGCAAAGGGATAGAAGGGGAACTTCAAAAAGAACGGCAAGCAAGTTGCTACTCAAGTGAAGAAGCCCAAGTCTGTACCTAAGCCTGAGACTAAGTGCTTCTACTGCAAAGGGACTGGTCACTGGAAGCGGAACTGCCCCAAGTATTTGGTGGATAAGAAGGATGGCAAAGTGAACAAAGGTATATTGGATATACATGTTATTGATGTGTACTTACTAGTGTTTATAGCAACCCCTCGGTATTTGATACTGGTTCAGTTGCTAAGAGTAGTAACTCGAAACGGGAGTTGCAGAATAAACAGAGACTAGTAAAAGGCGAGGTGACGATGTGTGTTGGAAGTAGTTCCAAGATTGATATGATCATCATCGCACACTCCCTGTACTTTCGGGATTAGTGTTGAAACTAAATAAGTGTTATTTGGTGTTTGCGTTGAGCATGAATATGATTTGATCATGTTTATTGCAATACGGTTATTCATTTAAGTTAGAGAACAATTGTTGTTCTGTTTACATGAATAAAAACCTTCTATGGTCATAGACACTAACGAAAATGGTTTGTTGGATCTCGATCGTAGTGATACACATAAATCATAATATTGAAGCCAAAAGATGCAAAGTTAATAATGATAGTGCAACTTATTTGTGGCACTGCCGTTTAGGTCATATTGGTGTAAAGCGCATGAAGAAACTGAATACTGATGGGATTTTGGAATCACTTGATTATGAATCACTTGATGCTTGCGATCCGTGCCTCATGGGCAAGATGACTAAAAACGCCATTCTCCGGAACTATGGAGAGAGCAACAGATTTGTTGGAAATCATACATATAGATGTATGTGGCCCGATGAATATTGAGGCTCGTAGGAGGTATCATTATTTTGTGACCTTCACATATGATTTGAGCAGATATGGGTATATCTACTTAATGAAACAGAAGTCTGAAACATTTGAAAAGTTCATATAATTTCAGAGTGAAGTAGAAAATCATCGTAACAAGAAAATAAAGTTTCTACGATCTGATCGTGGAGACAAATATTTGAGTTACGAGTTTGGCCTTCAGTTAAAACAATGTGAAATAGTTTCACTACTCACGCCACCTGGAACACCATGGTGTAATGGTGTGTCCGAACGTCGTAATCGTACTTTATTAGATATGGTGCGATATATGATGTATCTTACCGATCTACCACTATCGTTTTGGGGTTATGCATTAGAGACAGCTGCATTCACGTTAAATAGGGCACCATCAAAATCCGTTGAGACGACGCCTTATGAACTGAGGTTTAGCAAGAAACCAAAGTTGTCGTTTCTTAAAATTTTGGGGTTGCGATGCTTATGTGAAAAAGTTTCATCCTGATAAGCTCAAACCCAAATCGGAGAAATGTGTCTTCATAGGATACCCAAAGGAGACAGTTGGGTACACCTTCTATCACAGATCCGAAGGCAAGACATTCGTTGCTAAGAATGGATCCTTTCTAGAGAAGGAGTTTCTCTCGAAAGAAGTGAGTGGGAGGAAAGTAGAACTTGATGAGGTAACTGTACCTGCTCCCTTATTGGAAAGTAGTTCATCACAGAAATCTGTTCCTGTGACTCCTACACCAATTAGTGAGGAAGTTAATGATGATGATCATGTAACTTCAGATCAAGTTACTACCAAACCTCGTAGGTAAACCAGAGTGAGATCCACACCAGAGTGGTACGGTAATCCTGTTCTGGAGGTCATGTTATTTGACCATGACGAACCTACGAACTATGAGGAAGCGATGATGAGCCCAGATTCCGGGAAATGGCTTGAGGCCATGAAATCTGAGATGAGATCCATGTATGAAGAACAAAGTATGGACTTTGGTTGACTTGCCCGATGATCGGCGAGCCATTGAGATTAAATGGATCTTCAAGAGGAAGACAGACGCTGATAGTAGTGTTACTATCTACAAAGCTAGAATTGTCGCAAAAGGTTTTCGACAAGTTCAAGGTGTTGACTACGATGAGAGAGTTTCTCACTCGTATCTATGCTTAAAGTCTGTCTGAATCATGTTAGCAATTGCCGCATTTTATGAAATCTGGCAAATGGATAAACAAAACTACATTCCTTAATGGATTTATTAAAGAAGAGTTGTATATGATGCAACCAGAAGGTTTTGTCAATCCTAAAGGTGCTAACAAAATATGCAAGCTCCAGCGATCCATCTATGGACTGGTGCAAGCATCTCGGAGTTGGAATATACACTTTGATAAGTTGATCAAAGGATATAGTTTTATACAGACTTGCGGTGAAGCCTGTATTTACAAGAAAGTGAGTGGGAGCACTACAGCATTTCTGATAAGTATATGTGAATGACATATTGTTGATCGGAAATAATGTAGAATTATTCTGCAAAGCATAAAGGAGTGTTTGAAAGGAGTTTTTCAAAGAAAGACCTCGGTGAAGCTGCTTACATATTGAGCATCAAGATCTATAGAGATAGATCAAGACGCTTGATAAGTTTTTTCAATGAGTACATACCTTAACAAGATTTTGAAGTAGTTCAAAATAGAACAGTCAAAGAAAGAGTTCTTGCCTGTGTTACAAGGTGTGAAATTGAGTAAGACTCAAAGCCCGACCACGGCAGAAGATAGAAAGAGAATGAAAGTCATTCCCTATGCCTTGGCCATAGGTTCTATAAAGTATGCCATGCTGTGTACCAGATCTATTGTATACCCTACACTGATTTTGGCAAGGGAGTACAATAGTGATCTAGGAGTAGATCACTGGACAGCGGTCAAAATTATCCTTAGTGGAATAAGGATATGTTTCTCGATTATGGAAGTGACAAAAGGTTCGTCGTAAAGGGTTACGTCGATGCAAGTTTTGACACTAAATCTAGATGACTCTAAGTCTCGGTCTAGATACATATTGAAAGTGGGAGCAATTAGCTAGAGTAGCTCCGTGCAGAGCATTGTAGACATAGAAATTTGCAAAATACTTACGGATCTGAATGTGACAGACCCGTTGACTAAAATTATCTCACAATCAAAACATGATCACACCTTAGTACTCTTTGGGTGTTAATCACATAGCGATGTGAACTAGATTATTGACTCTAGTAAACCCTTTGAGTGTTGGTCACATAGAGATGTGAACTATGGGTGTTAATCACATGGTGATGTGAATTATTGATGTTAAATCACATGGCGATGTGAACTAGATTATTGACTCTAGTGCAAGTGGGAGACTGAAGGAAATATGCCCTAGAGGCAATAATAAAGTATTATATATTTCCTTATATCATGATAAATGTTTATTATTCATGCTAGAATTGTATTAACCGGAAACATAATACATGTGTGAATACATAGACAAACAGAGTGTCACTAGTATGCCTCTACTTGACTAGCTCGTTAATCAAAGATGGTTATGTTTCCTAGCCATAGACATGAGTTGTCATTTGATTAACGGGATCACCTCATTAGGAGAATGACGTGATTGACTTGACCCATTCCGTTAGCTTAGCACTCGATCGTTTAGTATGTTGCTATTGCTTTCTTCATGACTTATACATGTTCCTATGACTATGAGATTATGCAACTCCCGTTTACCGGAGGAACACTTTGTGTGCTACCAAACGTCACAACGTAAATGGGTGATTATAAAGGTGCTCTACAGGTGTCTCCAAAGGTACTTGTTGGGTTGGCGTATTTCGAGATTAGGATTTGTCACTCCGATTGTCGGAGAGGTATCTCTGGGCCCACTCGGTAATGCACATCACTATAAGCCTTGCAAGCATTGTGACTAATGAGTTAGTTGCGGGATGATGTATTACGGAACGAGTAAAGAGACTTGCCGGTAACGAGATTGAACTAGGTATCGAGATACCGACGATCGAATCTCGGGCAAGTAACATACCGATGACAAAGGGAACAACGTATGTTGTTATGCGGTCTGACCGATAAAGATCTTCGTAGAATATGTGGGAGCCAATATGGGCATCCAGGTCCCGCTATTGGTTATTGACCGGAGAGGTGTCTCGGTCATGTCTACATAGTTCTCGAACCCGTAGGGTCCGCACGCTTAACGTTACGATGACAGTTTTATTATGAGTTTATGTATGTTGATGTACCGAAGGAGTTCGGAGTCCCGGATGAGATCGGGGACATGACGAGGAGTCTCGAAATGGTTGAGATGTAAAGATCGATATATTGGACGACTATATTCGGACTTCGGAAAGGTTCCGAGTGATTCGGGTATTTTTTGGAGTACCGGAGAGTTATGGGAATTCGTATTGGGCCTTAATGGGCCATACGGGAAAGGAGAGAAAGACCCCAAAGGGTGGCCGCACCCCTCCCCATGGGCTAGTCCGAATTGTACTAGGGAGGGGGGGCGCCCCCTTCCTTCTTTCTCCTTCCCCCTTCCCTTCTCCTACTCCCACAAGGAAAGGAGGAGTCCTACTCCCGGTGGGAGTAGGACTCCCCCCTTTGGCGCGCCTCTCCCCTTGGCCGGCTGCCTCCCCCTTGCTCCTTTATATACGGGGGCAGGGGGGCACCCCATAGACACAACAATTGATCCTTGAGATCTCTTAGCCGTGTGCGGTGCCCCCCTCCACCATATTACACCTCGATAATACCGTTGCGGAGCTTAGGCGAAGCCCTGCGTCGATGGAACATCATCATCGTCACTACGCCGTCGTGCTGACAAAACTCTCCCTCAACACTCGGCTGGATCGGAGTTCGAGGGATGTCATCGAGCTGAACGTGTGCTGAACTCGGAGGTGCCGTGCGTTCGGTACTTGATCGGTCGGATCGTGAAGACGTACGACTACATCAACCGCGTTGTTATAACGCTTAAGCTGTCGGTCTACGAGGGTACGTGGACAACACTCTCCCCTCTCGTTGCTATGCATCACCATGATCTTGCGTGTGCGTAGGAAATTTTTTGAAATTACTACGTTCCCCAACAACATTATCCGAATCTTCGGAGACAGGACAATCCGGCATTGCACCCGCATCAACTCTAGCCCTTGAGGCAGGGTCCGGGGCCGGATTAATGGACGTGTGTCCGGTGTGACCTCCGGATATAGTCCGGCGAATGCTCTTTGTGAAATATGACGCAATAAGGAACGGTATGATTACCATGGGACATATTTCAAAACCATACCTCTTCGATGAAGGCTGGGCAGTGTCGCCATCCGCCTTTCTCTTCGAAGTCTCGCCTCGCACAGGCTCCGGGGATGCCTCTGGTGCAGAATGGCGAGACGAGCGCCGCCCCTTTAAAAGCACAAGATAGTGTGGTGGGTGAAGCGCAGTGACAAAACTCTGTTGAAAGGGATGCCTTCTGGGCACTTACATGAGAAGAAGGGAGGAGGCCGGGGTAATCGGCGATGATAGCTACTTCCGTACCATCGCAGCTCGCCTGATAAAAGACCCCCTCCTTGAGCTCTACAAATATATCTGGATCCTCTTCAAATCTGGGATCCAGGTCTCGGATATGATCCTCTGGCTGCGGAGCAGGGCTATAAATCCCTGCGATGGCTTTCCTCCATTCCTGTTAAATGCAGTCGGGTTAAAGTTCGAATAAGTACGACTCAGGAAGAAAATCGAGTAAAGTTACAGAGCTAAGGCTCACCCAGCTGGGAGGATTGTACATGGAAAAGCCTTCTTGGCATTTAAGATGGGTGAACTCTTCTTTCTCCCCTTTATAAAGATCGGCTAACATGGCGGCCAGGGCGGCGGAACTGTCCAGACCCTTGCGCCCGTAACGAGATGTGTCATCCTTCCTGTTGTAGTTCCACATGGGGAGCCCCCTGGATTGGAATGGCTGGATGCCTCGCATTATGGAAATCGCCATAACCTCAATTATGGACAGTCCGGATTGGGCAAGTATCTTTATCTTGTCCATCAACTTCTTACCTTCCCCATTATCTTCCTCCTCGAGGCTCCGAGGGAGCCAGTTGTGACGTTTTTTTAGCGGGACGTTGGAAAATACGGGTAGGCCTCGTCGGACGGGGTCTGAAAGAACGTCATCCTCAATATAAAACCACTCTGAGGGCCACTCTTCGGATGCTTTCCTCGGAGTGCCGGATAGGTATCCTATCCCGGCTATGCGCCACACTTCGGCGCCGCCCACCTCGAATATAGATCCCTTTTGGGAGCGAGGGACGAGGCAGAAAAGTTTCCTCCATAACTCAAAATGAGCCTTGCAGCCTATTAACAGCTCGCAGAGAGCGACAAAGCCCGCGATATGCAGAATGGAGCCCGGCGTAAGGTTGTGCAATTGGAGGCCATAGTACTCCAGGAGACCTCGGAGGAAAGGATGGATTGGAAATCCGACGCCCCTTAATAGGAAGGAATCGAAGCATACTCGCTCCCCCTCGGTAGGATTGGGGAAGTTTTTCGCCAGGGCTTCGCCATTGATGGACGCTAATCCTGCCAGAACGGGGACTAGATCCGCGGGAGGGAGATATCCCTGCATCTGGAGCTTGGACAGCTGGGTGTGGGATACTGAGAAGCTCTCCCAATCACCTTTTTCAGGGCCGTGAGGGTGGGAAGAAGAACTGGGAGCGCTGGCCATGTTTGTGTGGTTTCTTGTGGCAAGCTCTAAAGATTTTCCGCCTGGTGTGGAATGGCATCTGAGATTCAATCTCCTTAAATAGACGCCTTCCTTACATGGCCCTGGTGTTATATGTAAAAATGCTTGGACCCCTCGCATTCGACCGACACGTGGAAGTCGGGGCGACAAAGGCGCAGAAGCCGAAAGGCATAATATTTAATGTATGGCTAAAGCTGTTCGAAGAATTCACCTTACCAAGACCGAAGATGAAGAAGCCGAATATATTCCTTTGGTTCAGGTGTTTTGTAGTACTTGGAGGGAGAACCCGCCTTGCAATGTCGAAGACAATGTGCGCGCCGGACATGTCGTCATTGAAGACTGGTTCGGGGGCTACTGAGGGAGTCCTGGATTAGGGTGTCCTCGGGCGTCCGGGCTCTGTGACCTGGGCCAGACTCATGGGCCGTGAAGATATAATGTGGAAGCCGTTTCCCCGTGCCCAGATGGGACTCCTCTTGGCGTGGAAGGCAAGTTTAGCGTTCGGATATGAAGATTCCCTTCTCTGTAAACCGACTATGTACAACCCTAGTCCCCTCCGGTGTCTATATAAACCGGAGGGTTTAGTCCGTAGAGGCAATCATAATCATACAGGCTAGACATCTAGGGTTTAGCCATTACGATCTCGAGGTAGATCAACTCTTGTAAACCCCATACTCATCCAATATAATCAAGAAGGAAGTAGGGCATTACCTCCATCAAGAGGGCCCGAACCTGGGTAAACATCGTGTCCCTTCCTCCTGTTATCTTCGATCCTCTGATGCACAGTTCGGGACCCCCTACCCGAGATCTGCCGGTTTTGACACCGGCATTGGTTCTTTCGTTGAGAGTTCCTCTATGGCGTCGACAGCATGATTGATTGCCCGCCTTGTTATCAAGGATAGTATCACTTCCGGAGCAGCCCTGGCCTCAAGCCAAACCCTCCGGCTGGGCAGCTTTACCATGACCGCCCGTTCGGCCATTAAGCCGATGGTGACTTTTCATATCATCGAAAATCGTCTCCGTGTTGGCCCCGAATACTCGAAACAGATGGATCTGGCGGATTTGTCGTCTTTAAACGAACTCCTGGATCGCATCGCCGCCCTGGCATCTGATGGGCAGTTAATTCAAAAACAGATAGTCAACAAATAAAAAAAAGTGTTATTTTTAGCATCGGAGACGCTCTAGCTAGGTGCTTGTGAAATTTCATGGTGAATCGGCATACGAGGAACGCTCACCAACTAAAGATAAATTCAGCTATTTTTTGAAGTTTCTTTGAGGCCATTTTTGTGAGACCTCCTCGAGTGTCCATTCACCATGAAATTTTTCAACCACCCAGCGCACTAGAGCATCTTTAATGCCAAAAAAACATTGAGACGTAACCCTGATGTGTGGGAACAGCGCACTTTGACCGTCTTCGGAAGGAGGTAGAACATGCGTCTATTCTCTTTGTTTGTGTTAGGGTATGTCATTGCAACATGGAAAACCAAAATTGATCCCAAGTTTTCACAAGATTCACTCCCGTTGCCTCGAAATAGGGGTTTCACACTATATGTCCATAAGCTTCGTGTCGGACAGTCCTGTTTGTGAAGAAAGTGCCACATCAAAGTTGTGTATTGAATTCTTCCACCTTACACCATCCTTACATAAATATATTAGGGCCACATGCAAGTGGGGGAGGTTTTCCAAGCCTCCCTCGCGCGGTTTCAGACATAACCCTGATGCATGGGTCCCGCATCGTCTAGCCCTTTGATCGGCTTCTAAAGAGCATAGACCATATGGCTTTTCCCTATTTTGTGTTAGGGTAGGTCATAGCAACATGAAAAACCAAAATTGAGCCCAAGTTTTCACAAGATTCCCTACCGTTGCCTCGAAGTGTGGGTTTCACACTATAAGTCCAGAACCTCCATGCGGGATAGTCCAGCCTTAAGGAAGTGACACGTCAAAACTGTGTATTGGCTCTTTACATATTACACAGCTTAGAAGCAGCATGCGTTACTAGAGCCAACTAGGATCATACAAGCAACTTCTCTTCCTCTTACATAAAATAAAACTTCTCTTGCTCTTTATTAAAGTAGCAAAGTGGTGGAAGCCCGAGGGCTTACCCATATATACATTTATTAGGTCCATATGCAAGTAGGGAGGGTTTTCAGCCTTCCTTCGCTCGATTTCAAACATAACCCTAATGTTCGCCACCTGACATGGTAAACGGGAACCCGGGGTGAGGGAGTCCTGGATTAGGGGGTCCTCGGGCGTCCGGGCTCTGTGACCTCGGCCGGACTCATGGGCCGTGAAGATACAATGTGGAAGGCGTTCCCCCATGCCCATATGGGACTCCTCTTGGCGTGGAAGACAAGCTTGGCGTTCGGATATGAAGATTCCTTCTGTGTAAACCGACTATGTACAACCCTAGTCCCCTCCGGTGTCTATATAAACCAGAGGGTTTAGTCCGTAGAGGCAATCATAATCATATAGGCAAGACATCTAGGGTTTAGCCATTACGATCTCGAGGTAGATTAACTCTTGTAAACCCCATACTCATCCAAGATAATCAAGAAGGAAGTAGGGTATTACCTCCATCAAGAGGGCCCGAACCTGGGTAAACATCGTGTCCCTGTCTCCTATTACCTTTGATCCTCAGACGCACAGTTCGGGACCCCCTACCCGAGATCTTCCGGTTTTAACACCGACATCGGGGCAAAAATGCCTACATTTGCAAAGCATTAATTTGAGCGTATATAGTCATTCACAACAACATATAATCATAATTCATAAAATCCACGTCATAATAGGACCACATACTTGTGAACAAGAGCGCTGCATAAACAAGAACACATTGTACTAAACAACAACACTTCCTCATAAACAAAGCATATCGAAACAACAACATATAGTCATAAACATGAGCACATAGTCATATGTCTTAAGCTCACAAACCGATGACAAAGCATAGAGGTAATTTGGTAGTGCTTGTGAGAATTTATATGGGTACATGGGTATACGGGTATGGGTTATATGATCCCATACCCATACCCGCTGTACACAATGGGTTTGAGATTTTCCTATTCAGATACCCATGGGTATTTTTTTGTACAATAACCTTATGTTAATAGGGCTTTTACCGTTGGGTATGTTGGTACGGGCATCTCCAACGCTGACCCTCAAACCTCCTGCAACCGTCCGGACCGCGCTTTTTGGACCGCAGAAGCCATCCAACGTGGTCCTGTATTGGTCCGCAGAGCAGGCCGGACGCGATTTCTCCCGCAAACCGGAGACAAACGAGGGGGAGGGGGGCTTTGCGGGAGTCCGGACGGCTCCCAAGCCCGCTTCTGATCGCCCTGGCCCACCAAAACCCCCTCCCCCTCCCGCATTCACTTCCCATCCAAAACGGTTAGCGCCGCTCCTGAGCGTCAGTGCGCACATCCATGCCCGCCAGAGCAAACGTGACCGCTCACTGGCGCCGGCATTGAAGCGGCACGCCGGCTGAGAGGCCGCCGCCCGCGCCGCTTCTCAGTGCAGTCAACTACCGCGCGTTGAAACAACATGATGACCGCCTGTCCGTCCATCTGTTGCCCACATTGATGGCACGCGGTTGCCGAGGCGTCTCCTTTGGCGCCACCTGTCCTTCCCTCTGCCACCCACCGGTGCTATATAAACCGCTGTCCCGGCAATAGCCACAGTCATCCCTCTCCGCACCACTCCCCGCCATGGATCCCTCCACCGCCAGAGCTCTCTAAGATGGGCTGACGTTGGAGCAGAAGAAGGAGATGGCCGCCATTGCTGCCGGCTGGCAAGCCAAAAGGCAGCTGTAGGACACCTCCGACGACGACACGCAAATGGAGGACGCATCCTCCGACGAGCCAACACCACCCTCCTCTTCCTCCGCTCCACCCTCCTTCTCCGCTCCACCCTCGCTGGTGCATTGCACCATGACCATCGGCGAGGCCCGTACCCATTGTATGGACATGATGCGGGAGGAGCGGTTTCGGGAGGCGCAAGCCGATGCCTACTACAAACACAACCACCTCCAGGAGCATCTGCAGGCAGAGGAGCAGCGCGGTCGCGCCGTATGCGGACTAGGCGGAGCAGGAGGCGCTTCTCGAGTCGTACCGCTCCTCCCGCGAGATCCGCCTCACCCGCAGGTGGTACCGCTAGCGGGTGGCGGAGGTGGCGGCCGCCAGCAAGGAGTTCGACGATGAGGCGGGAGAGGCGTTGTTCAGCGAGACCAACGAGGAGGAGGACAACGCCGAGGCCGCGCCCTGCCACCACGACCACGAAGAAGCCGACACATCCGCGGGGCTGCCGGCAGGGAGGAAGAGTAGTGCATCGTAGCTAGGTCGCCGCCACTCTGGTCCTAAGAAGGCCACCGCTCCTCCCCTCCTGTCGAGGCCAAGCTTGGTGGGCGCAACATCAGCGGTCGATTAGTCGCTTGGCAGCGACGTGGAGGCAGATAACTTTAGTTCCCAGGGTTTCCGAGGAGGAGGTTACAGAAGCAGAGCTGGAGTGCGCCGAGGCGGAACTGGAGAAGTGAAGCTTCAGTTCTTGGGGCTGATGGCCGGACACGAGGACCAGACGTTCGCGATCATTTAGATCAAGTATTAATTATATTCCAGAGCCCGACTAGCACCGCTTTGATGTAATGGTAATGAAATCCGTCATGGTTATATGAAATCTAGTATGTTTATATGAATGCCAGACCTATTTGAACGAATTTCGTCTGATTGGTTCGAGTTGTTGTGAAAATATATGCGGCTACGGCTGGATGCCTTCCGCAGCCGTGTCCGCGGACGGATGGGAT
This sequence comes from Triticum aestivum, assembly GCF_018294505.1. Taxonomy (NCBI): domain Eukaryota; kingdom Viridiplantae; phylum Streptophyta; class Magnoliopsida; order Poales; family Poaceae; genus Triticum; species Triticum aestivum. Next base: position 572,363,788 of record NC_057802.1, read on the forward strand.
AGGATTTTTACGGGTTGCCGTTCGAGATGCTCTAATAGCCTAATGGGTTCCCATTGTCATCCTCGATCTATCGTGTGCATTAACTGGCTGGCGGCCGGGGCGGTTGCCAAATATATCCAATGTAAGCTGAGTGCCTACTCCCTCCGTTTCTTTTTACTCTGCATATAAGATTTGGTCAAAGTTAAATTTTATAAAGTTTGACTAACTTTGTTGGAAAAAAATATCAACATCTATAATACTAAAGCTATATGGTATGAAAATTAATTTCATCATGCATCTAACAATATTGATTTCATATTGTGAATCTTGGTATTTTTTTTCTGTAAACTTAGTCAAAATTGACAAAGTTTGACTTTGACCAAATCTTATATACATATTAAAAAAATGGAGGGAGTAATATCAATCATTGGTTTACTGGAGAAGAGACGCATTCAATTTTTTTTGAAGGAAACATAATATATACGTCGTGAGCTCTATTAGACAACACTCGGCCTATACGTCCCTCCGTCACTTAGCCGTCAAATGCGTCAAGCACGGCCACGTGGCACAGTTGCTCACCATGTGGGCAGTAAAAGCCGAGCGCTTTTTCACTGATATGCCGAGGGCATCATATAAGCCGAGTGTACTTCAGGGGCCTGTCGGCATACATCACCGTAAGCTGAGGCCACTCTTGTCTTCGTGTGTCTTGGTGGCCGCACTTGGCTTACACCGATATACGCTGAGTGGCCGATAAATCGCATCCGGCTTACAAAGAAACACAATGCAACATATATTTCAAAAATGCCAAACGGAGACCGAGCTCCATGGAGGCCTTTATTTAATGTAACATCCTAAATTTTCAATTTGGTATGTTATACATACATCATTATTGCATATCATTTTTTATTGCATTTTGACAAATCCTTGATAAATCCTAAGCAACTCAAGGACCCTCGGAGAGAGTTGGGATTTTCTCGAATTTTCATATTTGATTTTCATCAAATAATAAGACGAGGATTTTGGTTTTAATTATTTTCTCTCCGGAAAAATATTTCATTTTAAAAATAAACGAGAGGAGAAAATATGACTTCTCCAAAATAATTGAAATACTGGAGGAAAAGTGTTAAAATCATTTATTGGAATTTATTCGGATTTTATTTGCAATTTTTATTGCATTAAAAATATTGCATGTTTCCAAAATATTTATTTTGATTTAAAAAAATGTTCACCCTATTCTAGATTTTCTAACTAGACGGGGAAAATTTATTTTATATTTTTCTGACTTTTATTTATTTTTCTACGAATTTTTCCGCCGAACGTATTAAAAAAACGCGCACGCCCGCCGGGCCGAAGCCCAGCCGCGCCAGGCCGCCGGCCCACCCCGTCGCCCTCTCCTCTCCCCGCACGCCGCCGCGCCGCCGTGTCCGCCATGGACACGGGAAGCCCCGCCGCCGCACTTGCCCCTCCCCCAAGCCACCTCCGGCCCCTTCCCCCTTTAAATACCCCCCCCTCTCTCTCTCCTCTCATCCAGCTCGCCGCCGCCGCCCGCCTTGCCCGCCTCGCCGCCGCCGGACCGAGCCCGAGCCGCCGCCGAGCCGCCGCCGTTCGCCGCCGGGAGTCGCCGCCCCTCGCCCTCGCCCGCACCCCCGCCGCACCCCCGCACCCCCGCCGCACCCCGCGCCCCCGCCGGAGCCCCGCCGGAGCCGTCCCGACGAGGTACTGCCTCGCCTCGTTCGTCGCCGGTTTTCGTTTAAAAAAAACCCTAGATCGGTTTTTTTTCGGTTTTATTATTTTGCGAGCGTTCACCGAACCGTTCGTTTTAACGAACGCGTTCGTCGGGTTTTTTCTCTGTTAACGAACGTCCGTTCTTTAACCGTTCGTCCGTTTTTCTTTTTCATCGGATTTTTCTGCGATTATCTCAGATTCGATTTCTGTTCGAATCTTCGTTTCTGTTTAACTTCTCGCTCGTTTATCGGAATCAGGCGATTCAAGCGCCTAGAGTTTCGTCTCGAAATTCTCTTTCCGTTTAACCTACTCAAACAAGTTTTTGCTACAGTAAAATTTGACCTAGATCCAGATTAGTAAACGAAGCTTCTTTCTTTCGCCGTTTGACTTTCGTTGCTTCTTTCGAGTTGATTCTTTTTGCAAACCGGAGTTCTTAAGTTGAACTTTCTGGTTGGATCTTTCATTCGAGTTTTACCTGTGCATTAGATAATTACTGATTGTATGCTTGTTTGTTTGCGATAGAGTACCCGGAGTGTGCCGCTTGTTACTTCGAATCGCTAGGTTTTGCGGTCATCAGCCAGGCAAGTAACACTTTGATCATACTTTTCATACCCAGTTTTATTGCATTAGATCTATTCCTCAAACAATTGCATGATTAGGATCTGATTAAATTGTGGGAACTGGGAAGTAGATGAGGTAGTACCTATTACCTGTTTTCCATTCAAACCCTTGGGAGTTACTTCTACGTTGCTATTATATTGCCATGCTATGCTCGTAGACGTGGATTGGGTTTGAGAGATATTCATGACAGATGTGAGATGTTTATTAATGGTTCAACTTAAGGTGGCAACTAAAACTCACATCTGGGTGGATTGAGGCACCTGGAGAACCCAGTGTTGTCTGTTTGTATAAGGACCGCCACCCAGGCTCAAAGGGATCACAAGATTATTCATGCTAGAAACTTTCGTGTGCAGCCACAAGCTATTATGGGCTCTAGCATAGTTGAGTAGGTTACAAGATCTCTTGAAGAGGTGGGCTAGCAGATGTAGGGGAAAGTAGGTGTACCGGTCCATCCAGAGTAAAGAGTGATTGTTTCTGAAAGGCTGTGTCTCGGTCATCCGTTTCTCAAACATCATGTAGTGCGAGAATCAAGCGGAGGCGATCGAGTCTTGTGGGAAAAGTGCACAAACCTCTGCAGAGTGTACAAACTAATCATGATTAGCCGTGTCCCCGGTTATGGACAACTTGAGTATCTAGTACCTGGATTATCATTTGAATCTCATCACCATGTTACTTTTAATTAATTTTGTTGGGTTAATGATGACACTTAATTGGGATTGAGTTGGAGGTACCTTCTCAATGTTTAACAACCACCATCATAGTTAAATAAAATTTATTCCTTTGTAGTAGGGAAAATTTGGCTTTTCGCAAAACTGTAACCATAGAGCTTTCCACCAGCCATATATGCATGTAGTATAGCATTATTATTGTTCATTGCTCTCTTTGTGTTACATTGCCAGCATATTCTATGTGCTGACCCGTTTTCGGGCTGCAACGTTTCATGTTGCAGACTTTTCAGACGACGAGTAAGGTGCCTTAGGTCGTGGTCTTATAGTCAGTGATGCCGCTGGAGTTGATGGACTCACTTATCTTCCAAGTCTTCCGCTGTTATCGTATTAGATGGCCTTAAGCCATATTTATCATACCTAATCTCTTTGGAGATATTCGATGTAATAAGTGTGTGATTGCTACTCTGTTATAAATCCTCCATTTGTACTGTGCGTGTCAGCATTACTAATAGGGATGACACTGGTGCACAGCAGCACAGACCATTTGAGGTCTGGTCGCTACATTTAAAAACTTTAAAATTTGAACTTTTCACTGTCAAAAAATTCTGAAAATAAAAATACATATACCTAGATACATAATGTACATGTGTGCAATGTTTAAGGTCGAAATACATTAAAACGCGAGCTACATAAAAAAAGACAAATCTAGGGCTTTTTAACATATGTACTGTTCATCTTTAAAGTCCATGATTTTGTTTTTTTTGTGTAGCTCACAAGTCAAGGTATTTCATCCTGAAAATTTTCACGCATACATTTTACATCCTTGCATACATGTGTATTTTTTTAAGAATTTTCTAAAACCAAAATTTATGAATTTTGAATTTTTTAAAATAAAGGGCTCCATGGAGCTCGGTCTCCAAAATGCCCTACTCCAATTTTTTTTCCTATATAGTGTATTTAGCCATAGGTTTGAGTTTGAAACAAACGATTTAATATAGTTATTTTCTTAGGGTGTCTTCCTACAAGCTTTTTACGCAATTCTAGTTAGTAACAACAAGATTTGTTAATTCTCAACTAGTTGAGAATCAAGAACACAAGGATTTACTAATTCTAATCGAGATGAGAAATAAAAATAATAACAGGATTTGCTAATTCTTCTCATATATACCCCATCCGTCCGAATTACTTGTCGTATAAATAGATAAAAATAGATGTGTCTAGAACTAAAATATATCTAGATTCATCTATTTTCCGACAAATATTTCCGGACGGAGGGTGTCGATGAGAAATTACAAAGTCTCATCTAACTCCTAATCATTTCATTAATCAAACAAAATAAAGGAAAAAATCCACAAAATTCTTCGCGTGAATTAATTTGTGTAGAAGTTTGATGCGACTTAGTTAATTCTCATCTGAATGACTGTATAATCACACCGAAAAGTAACTCTAACTTGTGACTGTATAATCATATATGTGGTATACCTTGCTCTGGTTTTACTCACATCCTCACCCATGAGCCGTGCAGTGAGACTGGAGAGACGTTTGGCAGATCGGCTGGCAGAAGATTTATACTTGCAGGCGGGTAGCCAACTAGCCATCGACAGGGACGCTCGCCAGGTCCGACGATCCATTATGCCCTAGTGCGGGCGGCGGCGTCAATGAAAGAGGATGATGGAATTCATAGGGCAAACAAGCAACGGACTATGGGTTAGTGTTCTGGGCTTGGCCCATTTCAACACGTGCAGTTGTGTGTGTGTTTGCTAATGGCCGGCCAAAATCCTATTCGGCGCCGTGGCGCCTATAGCATCAAATAGTGTGTGTTTGCTAATGGCCGGCAAAAATCCTATTAGTCACGAATTTAGGAACTCGAATGTTGAAACTCACAAGCTCGCGAAGCATGCTTTATCCCTACCGATTGGCCGGGATATCTGGCTTGGCCAGCTGGATGGACTTCCTTTCGTTTATGTAAACATTATGACAATTTAATAAAAAGCTTCAGAGTTTGCCTCAAAAAATCAAAATAAACCAAATAGCGTGTAATTTGTAAGTGGCGCACACTCGACCCCCTACTCGCGCTAATGTGTTGGCGGGCCATTTCTTTCTCTCCACAGGTTTTGGGAAGGTTCCCACCGGTTTTACTAGGCTGGGTTTCGGTGGTTTTCTTCCAACGGCTTTAACGTTTAGTATTTGTTGTTTTTTATTTTTCATTTTTCTTTGTGTTTTCTTTTTCATTTTCATTTTCTATTTCTGTTATTTTTTTATGTTTTTTCAAAATGCATGAAGATTTTCAAATTTGAATTTTACTATTTGGTCTTGTGGTGCCTTCAACACCAAATAGTTCATAATTGATACGGGGCGCACACCCGGCCCCACAGCTAACTACACTAATGTGCTAGCAGCCCATTCTTTCCCTCCACTAGTTATGGGAACATTCTAGAAGGTTCCCACTAGTTTTACTGGGCTGGGAATCGCTTGTTTTTTCAGATGATTTTTTATTTAGTTTTGTAGTTTTTCCTTTTTCTTTATCAAATTTCTTTGTGTTTTCTTTTTCGTTTTTTCAAATGCGTGTATTTTTTATTTTATTTTTTATATTCATGACCTTTTACATTTTTCCACGAAATTTTCTCAAATTCATGAATATTTTTCCCAGATTACGTGGTTTAACGATTTTTTTGTAATTTATTTTTAATTGTGAACTCTTTTATGTTGCAATATTTTCCAAGTCTTGAATGTTTTTCAAATTCAAGAAAATTTTATATATATTACATGAACATTTTTCAAAACTTTAACCTTTTTTTGGAACTTGTCAAATGTTCTCAAATTTGTGGCTTATTTTTCAATTGATGAACATTTTTTGAAGCCTCGAACTTTTTTTACAGAATGATATTTTTTTAAATATTTGTGTATTTTTTTCAAATTGTGAACTTTTTTTATGTTGCAAACATTTCCAAGTTTTGAATATTTTCAAATTCACAAAATTTTATCTAAATTTCCTGAACTTGTTTCAAAACTTTGATTTTTATTTCAAACTCATGAAATTTTCTCAGATTCGTGAACTTTTTTTTTCAAATCCATGAACTTTTTTTATAGCTACGATCGTTTTTACGGATTGGAGATTTTTTTTTTCAAATTGACGAACTTTTTATGTATACATGAACGTTTTGAATTCATAATTTTTTTGTATTCATAATTTTTTTGGAATCCGTAAGTTTTTTTGAATTGAAATACATGTTTTTTTTTCAAAAGTCAACCGTTATTGTTGAGCAGCAAGCGGACAATGGTTTCTCAAAAGTATTTTAAAAAACCAAGATGTCTTTTTTCCTAGTAGACTGCTAGTAAAAGAAATCAAAAAGAGAAAACCAACTATCGAAGCGTGTGAGCGATCGAACGGGTGAAGCGAGTGGTTGTGTGAGCTGGCTCACTAATGGCCGTGGCGGTTAGCAACAGTGCGGGCGCCGGTTTGGCTTTCTGGCGTTTAAGGCGTTGGATAGGAGGTCTCAATGGCCGGATACTAACGTGAATATCATAAAAATAGAAGTAACTAGATGATGCCCCACGCGGTACTAAACAAATGCGTAAATAGTTGCTAGTAAAAGAAAACTATTGGGAAGACAACGTAAGCTTAAAATACATATAAAATGCGAAGCATGTAAACAGAGGAAACAAAGTTGCAGTTAAAATAATGTCAATTCTACAAAAATGTGATTAGGGCATCTCAGTGTTTTCACTTGTGGCTTCCTCGCCATCTCTGGTTCTTTGCTCATGTTCACTCATTTTTCCCAAAGCTCGACCGCTGAGTTGAGATAGAACCCGACTTGAATATCGCAGGAGAAAAGTAGGCCAGCTTCGATCTCAGTTGTTCCTCTGGAGAGAATTCGGACGCCACAAAATGGTAATGACATTTCTCCACCTATTTGTTCCGTGCCTAGTTTTAATGCATGTCAATTTTGTTTCAGATTAATTAGGTCTTTCCGATAGCCTGAGATTGATTTCAGATGAGTGAGAAAAATAGTAATTCATCGGTCTAGGAAATGACATGATATTTTCATATATTACTCACGGATTAGGCCACTGTGGTTTTTGAGACAGCGAGTGCAATTGATGGGTCATTAACATAGCACACAGGTCGATTAAAAGTATAGAAACTTTTAGGGCTTTCATGTCACATGAAATTGACAAAACTTTGGTACATATCTGATCGTGCTCTCAAATTTCATTTAGTGGTCCAACCATTGACGATAGATACTGGATTGATGACCAAATTATTTTTTGGCACTTTTTGATGGAACCAATCAGACAATGTGCTCGCTCCTCCTATTCCTAACCTTTCTAAATGGGTATGGACAATAGATGGTTGGAGATACAAATATGTAGTGGAACTTTGCATGATTTGTCAATTGTCCTTGGATTGTTTGTTATCATATCGCGGTATAAAAAACACCATTTCCCCTAACCACTAGCACCCTAACAAGTAGCAATTATGACTACAAAATTTCCACATAAGTACCTATAAATCATATGGATGAAACAGTGGAATTATCTAGCATCTTAAAGTAGATTGTGTTGGATGCTGCAGGGTGAGAACATGACTGTAGGTGATCTACGAACCAATGGTAAAAAAGTTAAGCTTGTAAAAGTATGCTGAAAATGTCAAGGGAGGGTAGACAAAACTTAACATGGAAGAGTCTATTAAGAGAGATCTAAATGAATGAAATATAATCAAAGAACAAGCCATGGACAGCGGTGTGTGGAAGGTAGCTACCATGTGTCAGAACCATGAGCTGGTTTCGAGATCTTATTGGTTTCAGCTCTAGCCTACGCTTCATAAAACAATTCCATCCCATGATTTGGCACACATGCATCTGCCTTGTCGTACATGCACATATTATTTGTTGCCAATTGCAGATTCAACTATAAGTTTTGGCACCGGCTATCTGTTCAATTGCACTGCTACGTGTGATCTTTGCACTCATTTCGTAGGATGTCTGTCGATTCTAAATCCGGCATATCTAAAGGTAGGGGTCCTAAGCTAGGTGTCTTGGAGCGATGGTAACATGGATACAAGATTTTACCCAGGTTCTGGCTCTCTTGAAGAGATAATACCCTACGTCCTGCATTTGATTGTATTGATATGGGGTATAGTACATAGTACATGTATCTGCAACGAGATTGTTGTGTAAGATCCTAATGAATATGAGCTGATCTGTTGACTAGCCTAGCCTCGGTTTATATAATACATCGTAGGCCTAGGATTACAGGAGTCCTCGTCTTATGCACAAGTCTTGTGAAATCTCCCTTGTATGCGTTGTGGGCCCCTCCAAGTGGCCCGTTAATGAACCGCTATGGGGTGCTCGGCCCGGCCCTCTTGGCGGGGAGACAACATGGTGAGTACCCCTAGTCCAGGACACCATCAATGTCCCCTTTATTTATTTTTACAGACATTGTTGCATCAGTGAAGAAGTTGTGATCTAGGAAATTGCTTTGCAATTCTGCATTAGTTTGCCTTTAATACCAAATTACATATTAGAAGCTGACACTATTTTAATGAAACTGTTTTCCTTATAATTTTGAAACCGTAAAAGGGTAGTACAAATTGTAAGTCAAATAATTCGGCTAATAGTTTCGAGAGAATGTTCTATGTCCGTCCACCTGCTAGATGCCTCTTGGATGAGGGAAATAGGTAACCAATAATTCAGTGGTGGTACCTGAAACTACTAGTGGTACCTCCCCAATCACCGTCAACGAGGTCGTAAGTAACCCCGCAAAAAAAACCCGGGGTCGTAAGTAAATCAAATTATTCAGGTAATAGTTTCGGCTGATAATTTGACTTACAATATTGTAAGCCACTATCTATGTTGGCCCACTTGCTAGATGCCTCTTGGATGAGGGAAATAGGAAACCAATTATTCAGCGTCTTCTTTATATGATTAACTGAGGATTTGATGTAGTAGCACAGAGATAAGTCCATATGCACAATTCTCTAACTGAAAATATGGTAACCACCTTAAGCAGTTATCTACTTACTTATCTATGCAAATATTTTGAGGAAAATGACCCACGCAAATATTTTGTTCCTTGGAAGTTGGTAAACTGCAGGATTAACTAAGAGAAGGCTAAATCTATTCTATAACATGGTGCACCATGCTGTTAGAAGGTTCACCCCAGTTTTCTATGCCGTTAACGTTTGACCTTTTTCTAAGATGAACTCCATCGGGTGCACAATCATCACATTTTAGTTTGTTCTTTGAACTTATAGTCGCTACCATTCAAAATTCTTTAGTGCAACGTTTGGAGCATAAGAACTTTTTGAACTAATAAAGCCGATCTAACGTTTCACCGGAGCTAGCATAAAAACGTCTGCCAATTAATAAACCCGATCTAACATTTCAGCGATCGAGTTGCTGTTAAAACATATACGTCGAAACAGACCAGTGAATTGAAACATACGATGCTTCCCATGGTGGCATACATGCACGATAACCACAATTGTTACACCATTACGACTTAGTGGATCCATCTCATTTGTCCGTCACCTTAGTGGATGCTTCCTGTTTGTCCTTCGCCTTAGTGGATGCTTCCTGTTGGAGCTTTGAGCAGGTTTTCGCGCGACGGCGGGAGGCGGGGCGGAAGGCGCACCGGGAGCAGGGCCTTCTCTTCTGCGGCAGCTGGAGCGCTGCCACCGCATCCTCCTATTCCTAGCAGATATATAGATATCACGGCCGGGGCAAGGGTCATGTACGAGCTCGTGCACAAAACTAAGTGGCAATAATACTCACCTGTTCCTGCAGATACTATGTTCGATTCGCCAGTGGATGCACAACGGACCGGCACCGGAGGGACGGATGACACACGCCCTGCCGAGGCGCAAGGGCAGGTGAAGCCGACGACTCCAAGTAGTATGATCATGGCGTAGACGAGAGCTTTGGGAGCAGCCATGGTTCCTTCCTTGTTTCGTGGGTGGCATCTCAGCTAGCTGCTTGACGAACGCATTTATACAGCCATGGCGGATCGATCGGAGCACCTCAACGTGGGTGTGCACATCCGAAGATTAATTCCCGGCCGACTGTCAAATGATTCAGCATTGTGATGTTTTGGGCCGGCGTTCGTGTGTCTGGCTTATACCGTGCAAGAGTACTACCCGTCGCTTTAAAATCTTGAGATATGGTATTGCTAGGCGTAGTGACAGGTCGGGCAAACCATCCTTTAGAACTCCTACTCCTAGTAGATATGTGAGTTAAAGGTCACACAAGTAGTGTTAGTTAAACTCCTAGTACTCCTAGTAGTAGTGTTAGTTAAAGGTCACACACTAATAGCAGTACGTGATCCGCTAAAAAAAAATAGTACGTGAAGTGACGCTGGAATCAACGGCCTGTAGTTCGCCGCGCTAAGCGAGTGCAGCGGCACGGAGCAGCACGAGGGTGCTACGTATCAGGTCCTCCACGCAGAATGAAGTAAACTACTCTCCGTCTCATAATGTAAGATGTTTTGTAAGCTATGTTTGTTTGTAAAAACGTCTTACATTGTGAGACGGAGGGAGTATTTTTTACGAGTGCTTGTAATTAGTGAAAACCTGGGCGTCCGAGGAAGCATTAGATAATCGAAAGAAGATGACGCTGGTGATCCTATATTTATGGCGATCCAATGTGAACTGGAGTAGTCGAGAACCATTGCATGTGGCCATTGATCGCCGTTTCTTGGGCGTCGCTAGTGATAGACATGCATCGGTGAGAGGAGCGGACGGTTGCATGCAGGTTGGCTGGTTCCATGGAAGAAAATTTCGCTCGCGATAATTTAGACGCGCCTTGGTCGGGCTGCCTTAGATTCCCGTCCGGAGGGAGTAGGGTTTTCGATGATTCGCCGTCTCAGTTCTTTCGCTTGTGCCTTCCTCGCCCTCTTCCGTTCTTTCCTCCTGTTTGATCAATATTTCCAACGAAGCTCGACCGCCGAGTTGTGATGGAAACCGGCTTGAATACCGCGGGAGAAAAGTAGGGCAACTTCGATCTCAAATGTTGCTCTGGGGAGAATTCGGACGCCATGAGACTGTAATGAAATTCCTCCCGATGTGTTGCTTGCCTAGTTTAATTAATATATATCATTTTCATTCCAGATAAATTTTGTCTTCCCGATAGCCTCAAGTCGAATTCAAACTGAGTGAGAAAAATATCAGTCTGGTGAATCACATGATATTTTCTTTTTTTACTCGCAGATTATGGCATTTGTTGGTATTCAGACAGTGAGTGGAATTTATATGTCGTTAACATAGCACATTGGTCGATTAAAAGTATAATAATACCAAGTACTTCGTAGGGCTTTCATTGTTGCAGGAAATGAATTTCGTAAAAAAGGCTCTCTTACATTAAGACGTTGAATTCAAGTCATAGGAACGATACAGGTTTTTTATAGATCTGTCTCCGAATTGAAGTAAATTGGGAGGTGGACATGCAGGAGCTATATATTGGGTGTGTTTGGTGCGATAGGAAACAGGATCAGTGACGATTGAAATAGGTCACTACTATTTGGGTTTCTCTACTTATATATTTAAAAAGAACGTAAGCTTCCCATTTCTCCTTCGTCTAACCTTCCTTATATATAACACCCCCCCCCCCCCTACCTTCTCTTCTTTGATTTTTTCCTCTCTTCTCTGATTTCTCTCTCATCAATTTCCCGAAAAACACAACCGATTGTCCCATGTTTTGTACCTTTATTAACTTACCAAAATAAAAACATATTTTCGTTGGTAAGTCAATAATTCTTATGAAATAAGTAGTTTGCAATAAGATGGCAGGTAAATCTTGGCGATTGCATACAAAAATTTGCTAGATTTTAGCGCATCAATGTAATAATAGACGTACAGTCACGGGATAATCTATTAGAATGTTTATATTCCTGTTGCAACGCACCAGCAATTATCTAGTATAACTGAAAGTATGCTCTACGAAATAGTTCAGATTCTTCAGCTGGTTTTATACTATGCTTACCGCGGTCATTTGGTTTCAGATGCATATTTATATGATTCGGCTGTATATTTTGGCCATGATTGTATAGTAGAAATGTAAGTCCTCGCCGTTGGACTATTGATATCATGAAATCTTCAATTTATATTTTTAACAGGCTTATGAAATATAGAAGGTGAAGTACTTCCCACTTGTGTCAAGAAGTACTGAGTTCGATGCGGCCTCTCTGTATTGCACTGTGTAGGGGTAAAGCTTGCCTCGTATAATCCTTCCCCAGAACCCACCTGATGTGGGAGCTTCTAACATTGGGTATGTCTAGGCTTATGAACTATGTTTCCAATAGTTACCTTAGATAATTTTGTTACCCTCTGTATATATCAGAATGTTATTCTTACTACTTTGCTTTAGTAATATTGATCTAACTGTGTTTCTTCACATCTCTCTGCTTCCCGCTAGCTATCGTGAATTAATGTGACGTTCTTGGGTAACTAAAGTGATGGCTCAAGGTGAGATGAGTAGAGCAGAAACTATGAACATCGGCGAATTGGAGAAATTGATGGCAAGGAAGCTAACTTACTATAGATCAATTTACAAAGATCACAACCAACGAAGAAAATTGTGCATAATTTTCCGAGTTCCGAAACATATTAAGCAAGTTGACAAGCACTAGTAGAAAACTGGGCTTTGGTTCAAAAGTTATGTCCATAGGTCCTTATTACCATGGAAATTCTTCCCTGCAGTTTATGGGGAAAGTAAAATGGAACTGCTTAGATTATGTTCTTAAAATGAACAGCGGAAAAAAGTTAGAGGCCTATCTAACAATTATGGAGAGTCTGGAGAAGCAGGCAAGGAGTTGTTATTCTGAGGAAGTTTCTCTGGAAAGTGACATGTTCCTGCGAATGCTCCTGCTTGACGGATGCTTTGTACTTGTTTATCTTGGTGGAACGAACGGCTTAGATTGGTGCGTTAATGAACAGAGTGCAAGTGGTAGTAATTATCAGGGGGGAGAACCACTTCAATACACAATAGCACAACCGGAGGAGATTACAGAGCATGCATCAAGTAAGCGAACAAGTACTGAAAGTATGAGGTTGATTGCTGGGACATAATCCGATTTATGTTCAGCAGAAGGTGTGGAACTTGAGCATATTAGTAGAGGTGAACAATGCAACGATCAGAAGGATCCCGACCAACCCAAATGTGACCCAATTTCTGAATGGCATCACACCCATGCATTTCGCGACCTACTTCTTCTTGAGAACCAATTACCTTTTTCCATTGTGAAGAGAATATATGGGTCACTTGTTGGAGACGATGCTGTAGATCTACTTACTAAAAAGGTCCGTAAATATTTAGAACTCAATATTCAGAAGTACACAACAATTGCTCGTAATTTTGATGGGCAAACAGACTTCCACCACTTGCTCCATTTGTGTCATATGTACTTCCGACCTCAGCAAAGGATTCAACCAGAGCAACATTGTCAGATTAGAAACCGATGGTTGCATCCTCTCACAACTTTGTGGCACACATATTACAAAAGAAGTTATTTCGAAGAGTTGTCTATCAATCGGCAGGCAACATCTCATATAAGTTCTTGTCAGACACTGAATCGATGGCGACGAGCGGAACAGTATCATGAAGCTGGAATTGAGTTTAAGAGAAAAGAGCACAACAAACATAACCAGCCTTCTCTTCTGGACATAACTTTTGACAAGGGTGAGGTGGAAATTCCATGCTTGCTTATTGATGAAAATACCATTTGCCTCTTCAGGAACATTGTTGCATTTGAGCAAACATGCTCGCAGTTTGGAAATGATGTTACTTCCTATATCGCTTTTATGTCCCAGCTTGTTAGTACACCCTGTGATGTTGCACTGCTTGCTCGCAAAGGAATAATCCTACACCACATGCGTACCGATGAAGAAGTGTGAACACATTTCAGTAAGTTGGGTAAGAATGCGGACTTTGATCAGAATGGGGCACACTATCTTAAATCGGTTTGCTGTATGATGGAAGAGTATTATCAGAATCGCATAAATAGATGGATGGCCTGGTTGTGGCATAACCATCTCAAAAATCCATGGTTGGTTTTAGCAGTAGTAGCAGCAGCAATCGTTCTTCTCTGAACCATTATCCAATCATTGTTATCCTTGCTTGCGTATTTGGATCGGACAACGGGTACTAATTAGGCAACTAGCTAGGTGGGCACTTGTTTCCCAACCCGTCAGAAGACAGTCTACTTCTGGTTATCTTAATAGAAGATTAATTGTTTCTATGTTTTCCGTCGACAGTTCCACACAATTTGTAAACATTGGGTTGGACACCAATGTACTCATCCAGGCATAAAAACAGTGGTGCACATACCCTCATTGGAAGTCATTTTTTAGTGCCGCATCGAGTTATTTTTTTGCCATATAGTAACAGATTTTTTTTGCATATCATACTTATGTAGGAGGGCTATATCTATATTCATTAATATAGAAAGAGTTCTACAAACCCCATACGTAAGGCACAACCGAATAAAAAGAAAGCACAATGTGCTAAGCAACATGAAAAGACCCAAGGACGGCTACCACCAAGAAACTTCACGCGGGTGGCCATCCATGACCCAATAAACGCCCTTCTCATCGGGCCACGACAAAGGAGCCCTAGCTGTATTTTCTTCGCCACAGATATGTTTCCTAGTATTTTCTCACGAAACTTCACACGAGAGTGGATTGGGCACCCAGGTTCTATATCCCAAAATTCTAGGATTTTAAATGCTTCCATGTATTTTTTTTGAATTTATAATTTAAGTAGGGGTGTGGAGCACCCGAAGCTCTTGAGTATTTTCCGGTCGTGTTCCTGAAATCCAATTTGTCACTCAGGAGCGCATGCTCCTGCGCAACAAAAATGTTTTTCCAAGTGTCACAAAATCTGAAAAGAAAATTAGATGTGTTACTATTCACATCCAAATGGAACCTGCAAAATTTTAGGTGGAAAACATTCAAATTTGACTTGTGCAAAAAAAAGTAGATTACCAAATGTTGCCTTCAAATGTTACACATATTTTTTGTTATTTTTCACAGACGAAGCCCTGCCATCCTATTTCACATGAAAATTATCAAGCATGATTGGTACACTAGCATGAGCATGTACAAAAAAATTCATTTAAAAAAATACAATTTATTTGGAATTTACTGTTCATTCGGGATATGCTCCCGACAGCCAAAAAAACTCTCCCACTTTGGGAGGGAGGGAGAGAGAGAGAGAGTGTGTGTGTGTGTGTGTGAGAGAGAGAGAGATGTATCTTGCTTTATAGGGAAGGAGTTTTTTTAGGGTTTTTTAGGGCAAGGAGTTTTTAGGTTGAAAAGAAGAGATGTGCATGTGCACTCCTGCGCGACGGTGATGTGCATGTACACTTGGCGATGGAACAAAGAAGAGAGCTCAGGGCGGTCGAGGATGTTGCAGACAAAAGAACACGGGGCACCTCCCTGACAGCCATAGAGCCAATGCGCCGGCGATCGACCATGGCTAGGATTAGCCATGCTAGCACATATGAGGGCACAGAGGACGTCATGCGCAAACCGCCGATGGAATCAACAAAGGCGGGGGTGACTTGGTGAGGTCGCCGCTAGAGAGACATGGGGAGGGGGGAAAAGGGAGTCGTTTTCTTAAGATAAAAGGGGGCTCATTTTTGGGAGAGAGAGAGAGAGAGAGAGAGAGAGAGAGAGAGAGAGAGAGAGAGAGAGAGAGAGAGAGAGAGAGAGAGAGAGAGAAACTATCTTGCTCGCAGCCAAGGAGTTTTTTGGATTTTGAGGGAACTATGAATATTATTCAAAGTTCAAAGTCTCAAGGATACAAACGATATCAGGTAACACCCCAAGCCACACATGGCGACCGACTAGAAGAGACGAAGCTACTTTAACTAAAGCATGAACTTCAAAATTACACTCCCTATGCTGGGTATGGGCCGAGCTGGGGTGCAACGTAGGTGGGCTGCGTATAGAGGCGATTTTGATTTTAATAACCACCTGCCCCGCTTGACTGGGCTATAAGAGGCGGTTTTGATTTTAATAACCGCCTCTGCTAGGAGTATTACAAGGGCTTCATCCTGCTTGCTCACAACCGTCTCAGTTGGCCGCTGCTAATGCTTGTTTTTCTATCAGTGTCGTAGGCTTTGTCGGAATCTAGTTTAAGTAATGAATTTTTTGCGCTCAATTTTGTGAATCACCTTGTGAAGACACATACCCCTTCTAGGATCACTAGTAGAAAAAGGGGTTTTCGTTCGGGCCTGGCCAGCCCATTAGTCCCGGTTCTTATACGAACCGGGACCAATGGGTGCATTCGTCCCGATTCGTGAGCCCAGGTGGCCGGCCGGGGCCTCGTGGGCTTTGGTCCCGGTTCGTCTGGACCCATTTGTCCCGGTTCTAGGCACGAACCGGGACCAATGGGCCTCGCTCCTGGCCCACATCCATTGATCCCAGTTCCAGCCACGAACCGGGACAAATGAGTTGCCTATATATAGCCCATCGCCGGCGAGCGGAGTAATCCACACTGCTATGTTTTTTGCGGGCCGGCGAGGGGAGGGCATTTGGGTGCTCTAGCTCAACTCCTATGCACATGAGGTGTTCGATGAAATGTCCGAGCCACACTTGTTAATATTTCTTCTCTTGAAACTCGACCTCCGAGCTCCATTTTCCCCGAGATTTTTCTAGGTTTAGCAGTTCATCACGTCCCGTCCCCGTCTTCACCGCCGTCGATCGCCCGCGCCGATCTCGTCGCCGGCACCACCGTGGTGAGCCTCTTGTTCTTATCTTCTTTCTGAAAGAAAAAAAATTCTTACTTGAGATAGATACTTGTCTAATTTTCTTACTTTTATTATTCCTTGTTATTATATAGTGCGATGGTTCTGGTATCCGCCCCCGTCGGCCCTCGTCCTGTCTATGATTCGGATGTGGTATATATTATCTTTTTGTAACTATTTGGTTCATTTATTGTTTATGATAATTATGCCGACCAACGTGACATAGATTTTATTTATGTAGGAGGTGGTTGAACCGGAAATTCCAACCGACCCTATTGTCGAGAGGTTAAATTTAGTTGAAGAAGAAAACGATTACTTGAAGGAAAAATAAAAAACTGAGGAGGAGAAGATGATATTGGAGTTGCATGTTGCGGATGTTGTCGATGATCACAAGATCAAGATGGATGCATTGCGGTTGAAGATTAGAAAGATTAGAAAATATGCCATTCATACCGAGGCTTGGTATCATTATGTTGTTGGATCAATTGTTACCTTGTGATTATGATCGCATTTGTTGTTGCATTGAAAGGACATAGTTTCAATGTATGGTTTAACTAGATGCTCTGGAGAGCTATATGTTGTTCAATTTGAACTATATATGTACTTTGGTTTTAATGTGATGATGAACTACTATTAATTTGGTCACTTATCTATCCATGTTCATTTGTAGTGCTTTTCAATTTCAGGGTCTTATAGCTGGAAAAAATTAGTAAATGCATGAAAAATAACAAATGAAGTCAGAAAGGGTTGAAAATTGATGATGTGGCTTTGAATGGTGCATTTTGAACACAGAAAAACTGTGGAGTTCAAATAAGTTCAAAAAAATGAAATCTTTTTGTAACAGACGAGTTTCCGTATGAAACCCTGATACTTCGAAAGAGATTGTCCGTTTTGTACACGAAGTGCATCCAGTTTTTGCAGTAAGCCTCTCAACTTTATTGCACATGCTATGTGGGTGAAATGATGATACCATGCCAACTTTCAACCTTTTCAGAGTTCATTTGTAGTGCTTTTCAATTTCAGGGTCTTATAGCTGAAAAAATCAGTAAATGCATGAAAAATAACAAATGAAGTCAGAAATGGTTGAAAATTGATGATGTGGCTTTGAATGGTGCATTTTCAACACAAAAAAACTATGGAGTTCAAATAAGTTCAAAAAAATGAAAATCCCTTTGTAACAGACGAGTTTCCGTATGAAACCCTGATACTTCGAAAGAGATTGTCCGTTTTGTACACGAAGTGCATCCAGTTTTTTGCCGTAAGCCTCTCTACTTTCTTGCACATTCTATGTGGGTGAAATGATGATACCATGCCAACTTTCAACCTTTTCAGAGTTCATTTGTAGTGCTTTTCAATTTCAGGGTCTTATAGCTGAAAAAATCAGTAAATGCATGAAAAATAACAAATGAAGTCAGAAAGGGTTGAAAATTGATGATGTGGCTTTGAATGGTGCATTTTCAACACAGAAAAACTATGGAGTTCAAATAAGTTCAAAAAAATGAAATCACTTTGTAACAAAATAACAAAATCTGTTTTTGAATAGAATCATAAAACATAGTAATATTAAATAGCAGAAAAAAGAATCACTCAAAAATCTATTTATATAGTAAAGTTAATCACAAACTAGTGATTCACACAAATTTCAAAGAATTCAATTTTTAACTATTCAAAATTGAAAACTAATGGCAGTAACAGAAAGTTTATAATTTTTGTGACCTAAAAGAAAAATAATTAAAAATAAACTTTAATAAAATAAGTAAAAATAGCAACAATAAGTATTTTGTTGTAAGTAAAAACAAAATAAAATAAATAAAGCAACAAAGAAAACAAAAAAACAAAAAGAAGTGCCACCTAGTGGGCCCACACGGCCTGAATACGACTAGAAACCCAAACATGGCCAGGATTCAGGCCCGCAGGAGGCCCAGTAGGCCCACAGGCACACAGCGTGCTCTTAGGCCCGAAAGCCTGCAATTGAGAGGAGCTCGAGAGGGTGGGCGCAGCAGCGCTTATAAACCACTCTCGAGCTCTCTTAGCTAGCGAGGTGGTACTAAACTTTTGATGCGGGGCAGCACAAGGCCTTTGGTCCCGGTTGGTGGCACCAACCGGGACCAAAGGCCGCTGCTTCCCGCCCTTTCGGCTGCCGAAAACTGACGTTTGGTCCCGGTTGGTGGCACGAACCGGGACTAAAGGGGGGCATTGGTCCTGGTTGGTGCCACGAACCGGGACCAATGCTCTTGGTATATAAGTGGCACTTAGAAATTTTGCAGAGTTCATCACACCAGTAGCCCCCGACGACGCCGAGCACATCGACGCCGCCAGGCTGCCCCTGCACCGGCCCGCCTCCGCCGTCGCCGTCGCCCCTGCCCCGGCCCGCCCCCGCTGTCACCGTCGCCGTCGCCCCCGCCCCTGCCCTGGCCCGTCCCCCGTCGTCGCCGTCGCCGTCGCCCGCGCCCCTGCCCCGGCCCGCCCCTGCCGTCGTCGTCGCTGTCGCCGTCGTCCGCGCCCCTGCCCCGGCCCGCCCCCGCCGTCGCCATCTCCATCGCGCGCGCCCCTGCCCCGGCCCGCCCCCATCGTCGTCGTCGCCCCTGCCCCGGCCCGCCCGCATCGTCGTCGACGCCCCTGCCCCAGAGCCCGCGCCCTGCCCCGCCCCCTCCATCGCCATCGCCGTCGCCACCCACGCTGTGAGCTGCCGCCGCCCCGGCCCGCTGTCGTTTTTTATTAGTAAAGTTTATGTATTTTTTTCATATATAATGTAGATGTATATATATATATGGATGTATGTATGTATATATGGATGGATGAAAATATTGATGTGATGTTTTTTTGTTCATAGACCTTTTTATGTTCATAAAATTAGTATTTTTTTGTTCATATATAATGTAGATGTATATGTATGTGTATGTATGTATGGATGGATGTGTAGTTATATTATTTTAGTTTATGTTTAGTTTAGTTTTAAGATTAGGAAAATTTCAAATGTGTAGTTATATTTATTTAGATGTATAGTTAATTTAGATGTTGTAATTTGTTCATAAAAATTGTGCACTTTTGTATAGAAACTTTATTTTTTTTTCATATGTACGAAAATGTATAATGGAAACGAAAACGAACATATAAGAGAAAACAAAGGAAAAAATGAAGAAGGAAAAGAAAACCGCCCGGCCCGGCCACCACCGCATTTTCATAAATTGTTTCCACCGAGTCCACGTCGCACCGATCGAGCACCCGCGGCGAAGCAAGTCTTTTTTTAAGGTAGTTCTTTGTTAAAGTGAGGGGGGACGTCGGGAGCACCCCCCGGCCCTCTCGCTCGACCAAAACTCTCGAGGACACCCAAACCCTAGAAAATAACGATGTCGGTCTCCTACCCCCTCCCGCCGCGCCCCTACCCGATCGACAAACTCTCTTGAGGCCACCCAAATTTACCAAGTTAAAAGAGCGTTGTCGTCGAGGCCACCCCGAACCCTTGAAGCGTTGTTGAGGCCACCCCAAACCCTTGAAGCGTTTCCGAGGCCACCCCAAACCCTAGAGAAAGCGTCGAGGCCAGGCCACCAATCTGATTCCTTATTCTGCTTAGCTAGCTAGTTCCACGTTTGCCACTAATATATCCATTTGTCATGTTTGAATAATAATTGCCATGTTGTAAATATTTGCAGAAACTATGGATCCGCACCCCCGAGACGAAGCAAAAGAAGTGGTGTTGGGGGAGATAATCGCACACGGAAGTGATGCCATCTTGTCGTTTCTCAACGACACATGCACCGATGGTCTGGAAAGACAGGATGAAGAAGCAGGCTACGACGATGATCAAACAATGGAGGAGGAAGGACACCGTGATGATGGCTCCGGCGACCGAATGGAAGAGGAAGGACACCGTGATGACGGCTCCGATGACCGAACGGAGTCCGGCTAGGTATATATATTAATTAATTAAGCATGTGCTGACTATAGCTAATTGATGCATTAATTGTTTTTCATATGTACACATATTAACTCTCTTCTTTTTCTTCTTTTCTAGCCCTCCGGATCGAGCAACACTTCGGTAACGAGACGAGGCCCGAAGAGAAAGTTGCGCGCAGATGAAAGGTACACGATCATCGAAATTGATCGCGCTGGCCAACCGATTGAACCCCTCCGGACCAAGAAAAAATTCAATGCTCAGTGCGGGGTTCTAGTTAGGGACAAGATCCTGATCAGCATCGAGCAATGGTTGAAGCCTAAGGACAAAGACTCTCAGGTGTCTTATGTCAGCGATAGGCAGAAAGCTAATCTTTGGACCGCGCTGCAGGAAAATTTCACCTTCCCGCCAGAGGAGGATCTGGAGAATCCAGTTAAAAAGCCAATGATCAAGGCTTATGCTCTTAAGAAGATGGCTGAGCTATTCAGGAGGTGGAAGAATGAGCTGAAACCATCGTTTGTCGACCAAGACAAGACTCCAGAGTTCAACGGCTGATTTGAGAAGATCAAAGATCAGTGGCCCGCATTTGTCACCAAAAAGAAATCTGAGAGAGCAGCGAAGATGTCAGCGATAAACAAGAAAAATGCTGCAAAGAAGAAGCATCACCATCGCACGGGGTCAGGTGGCTACCTGAAAGCCCGGCCGTTGTGGGACAAGGCTGAGAATAACCTCATTGATAAAGGGATCGAACCAGAGACGCGACGCTGGCCAGACCGTTGCAGGACTTGGTTCTTCGGGGTTGGGGGAAAATTGGACCCTGTAACAGGGAAGTGCGTTTGGACCAACGAGCAGCTGAACACACCCATCGAGAAGCTTCAGGAGCATGTCGAAAAAGTGCAGCAAGGGACGTTCATTCTGGACAGAGAGAACGACGAGCTCACAGAGGCCCTCGGGAATCCTGAGCACCCCGGACGGACACGAGGCACGCCAGGCTCCCTTTCATGGAAGGCTGGATTT
This sequence comes from Triticum aestivum, assembly GCF_018294505.1. NCBI lineage: Eukaryota > Viridiplantae > Streptophyta > Magnoliopsida > Poales > Poaceae > Triticum > Triticum aestivum. The sequence goes on from NC_057802.1 coordinate 572,385,436, forward strand.
CCCGACGCAGGCGGTTACAAACGCCGGGAGAGGAAGAAGAAAAAGGAGTTGAACCAACTACAGGCGCTGCACGCAAGGGTACAAGCGCTAGAGGAACGAGACGCAGTTCACAGCACGCGACCTGCCGAAGCTACACTCGAAGCTACCCCGCCATCTTAGCGGAGAAGCAGTGTGGCTTCCACGGAGCTGCTTCAGGAGCCTGTCTTCACGGCTCCTGCTAGCTACCCCGTGGATGCTATCACGGAGTCTCAGCATTGCCACCTTATGACGCAGTGGATGAATTTGAAAGTCAAGGCGGCTGTTGGCTCTGTTGCACCTCCTGAACCTGGCGCAAATTTTCATTGCTGATAACCCACAAGTATAGGGGATCGCAACAGTTTTCGAGGGTAGAGTATTTAACCCAAATTTATTTATTCGACACAAGGGAAGCCAAAGAATATTCTCAAGTATTAGCAGTTGAGTTGTCAATTCAACCACACCTGGATAACTTACTATCTGCAGCAAAGTATTTAGTAGCAAAGTAATATGATAGTAGTGGTAATGGTAACAAAGGTAATAGTAGCAAAAGTAATATTTTTGGTATTTTGTAGTGATTGTAACAGCAGCAACGGAAAAGTAAATAAGCGAAGAACAATATGTGAAAAGCTCGTAGGCATTGGATCGGTGATGGAGAATTATGCCGGATGCGGTTCATCATGTAACAGTCATAACATAGGGTGACACAGAACTAGCTCCAATTCATCAATGTAATGTAGGCATGTATTCTGAATATAGTCATACGTGCTTATGGAAAAGAACTTGCATGACATCTTTTGTCCTACCCTCCCGTGGCAGCGGGGTCCTAGCGGAAACTAAGGGATATTAAGGCCTCCTTCTAATAGAGTACCGGAACAAAGCATTAACACATAGTGAATACATGAACTCCTCAAACTATGGTCATCACCAGGAGTGGTCCCGATTATTGTCACTTCGGGGTTGCCGGATCATAACACATAGTAGGTGACTATAGACTTGCAATATAGGATCAAGAACTCACATATATTCATGAAAACATAATAGGTTCAGATCTGAAATCATGGCACTCGGGCCCTAGTGACAAGCATTAAGCATAGCAAATTCATAGCAACATCAATCTCAGAACATAGTGGATACTAGGGATCAAACCCTAACAAAACTAACTCGATTACATGATAGATCTCATCCAACCCATCACCGTCCAGCAAGCCTACGATGGAATTATCACGCACGGCGGTGAGCATCATGAAATTGGAGATGGAGGATGGTTGATGATGACGACGGCGACGGATTCCCCTCTCCGGAGCCCCAAACGGACTCCAGATCAGCCCTCCCGAGAGGTTTTAGGGCTTGGCGGCGGCTCCGTATCGTAAAACGTGATGAATCCTTCTCCCTGATTTTTTTCTCCCCGAAAGTGAATATATGGAGTTGGAGTTGAGGTCGGTGGAGCGTCAGGGGGCCCACGAGGTAGGGGGCGCACCCTAGGGGGGCAGGCGCGCCTTCCACCCTCGTGGACAGGGTGTGGGCCCCTGACGTGGAGTTTTCATCCAGTATTTTTCTTATTTTCCAAATAGATGTTCCGTGGAGTTTCAGGTCATTCCGAGAACTTTTGTTTCTGCACATAAATAACACCATGGAAAGTCTGCTGAAAACAACGTCAGTCCGGGTTAGTTCCATTCAAATCATGCAAGTTAGAGTCCAAAACAAGGGCAAAAGTGTTTGGAAAAGTAGATACGACGGAGACGTATCAACTCCCCCAAGCTTAAACCTTTGCTTGTCCTCAAGCAATTCAGTTGATAAACTAAAAGTGATAAAGAAAAACTTTTACAAACTCTATTTGCTCTTGTTGTTGTAAATATGTAAAGCTAGCATTCAAGTTTTCAGCAAAGTTTATGACTAACCACATTCGCAATAACTCTTAGGTCTCATGTTTACTCACGTCAATGGCATAATCAACTAGCGAGCAATAATAATAAATCTCGGATGACAACACTTTCTCAAAACAATCATGATATGATATAATAAGATGGTATCTCGCTAGCCCTTTCTGAGACCGCAAAACATAAATGCAGAGCACCTTTAAAGATCAAGGACTGACTAAACATTGTAATTCATGGTAAAAGAGATCCAATCATAGTCATACCCAATATAAATTAATAGTAATAGATGCAAATGACAGCAGTGCTCTCCAGCTAGTGCTTTTGATAAAAGGGTGATGACTCAACATGAAAGTAAATAGATAGGCCCTTCGCAGAGGGAAGCAGGGATTTGTAGAGGTGCCAGAGCTAGGTTTTGAAATAGAGATAAATAATATTTTGAGCGGCATACTTCCATTGTCAACATAACAACCAAGAGATGGCGATATCTTCCATGCTACACACATTATAGGCGGTTCCCAAACAGAATGGTAAAGTTTATACTTCCCCTCCACCAACAAGCATCAATCCATGGATTGCTCGAAACAACGAGTGCCTCCAACTAGCAACAGTCCCAGGGGGAGTTTTGTTTGCAATTAGTTTGCATAAAGCATGGGACTGGGCATCCCTGTGACCAGCCATTTTCTCGTGAGTGAGGAGCGGAGTCCACTCCTCTTGAGAATAACCCGCCTAGCATGGAAGATACAGACATCCCTAGTTGATACATGAGCTATTCGAGCATACAAAACAGAATTTCATTTGAAGGTTTAGAGTTTGGCACATACAAATTTAGTTGGAACGATAGGTAGATACCGCATATAGGAAGGTATAGTGGACTCATATGGAATAACTTTGGGGTTTAAGGGATTGGATGCACAAGCTGTATTCCCGCTTAGTACAAGTGAAGGCTAGCAAAAGACTGGGAAGCGACCAACTAGAGAGCGACAACAGTCATGAACATGCATTAAAATTAATAGACATTGAGTACGAGCATGAGTAGGATATAATCCACCATGAACATAAATATCGTGAAGGCTATGTTGATTTGTTTCAACTACATGTGTGAACATGTGCCAAGTCGAGTCACTTAAATCATTCAAAGGAGGATACCACCCCACTATACCACATCACAACCATTTTAATAGCATGTTGGCACGCAAGGTAAACCATTATAACTCATAGCTAATCAAGCATGGCATAAGCAACTATGATCTCTAATTGTCATTGCAAACATGTTTATTCATAATAGGCTGAATCAGGAACGATGAACTAATCATATTTACAAAAACAAGAGAGGTCGAGTTCATACCAGCTTCTCTCATCTCAGTCAGTCCATCATATATCGTCATAATTGCCTTTCACTTGCACGACCGAACGATGTGAAAATAATAAGAGTGCACGTGCATTGGACTAAGCTGGAATCTGCGAGCATTCAATAAACAGGAGAAGACAAGGCAATATGGGCTCTTGGTTAAATCAACAATAATGCATATAAGAGCCACTTCAACAATTTTAATTATGGTCTTCTCCTAACGAACCCCAAAGAAAAGAAAAGAAATAAAACTATTTACACGGGAAAGCTCCCAACAAGCAAAAGAAGAACGGAAAATCTTTTTGGATTTTCTTTTTAATTATTACTACAGCAAGAAAAGTGAACTAGATAAAAGCTACACTAAATTTTTTTTGGTTTTTCTTAAGGTTTATCAAACACACAAGAAGAAAGCAAGAAAAAGAAAATGAACTAGCATGGATATTACAATGAAAGAGTATGAGCACCGACATTTAGCAATGAGTGTGTGAACATAAATGTAATGTCGGTGAGAGATGCGTATTCCCCCAAGCTTAGGTTTTTGGCCTAAGTTGGTTTATTGCCACGGATGGCCTGGCGGATATCCATAGTTGTAGCCGGGGTCGTACTGAGCTGCGGCAGTCATTGCCTCCTGAGCTGCAGCGTGGCGGCGAGCTGCCTCCACCCTCCTCTCGTACTCATCTGCCTCCTCTCTGGTAATAACATATCTTCCTTTTGCCTGATAATCAAAGAAGGCAGGAGCAGGGAGACTAATACGGACAGCACGACGTCTGTCAAAGATTAAGCGATACCGGAGAGGTGATTCATTCCTCTCGACAAACTGGTGGTGAACCATAGCATTAAAGTCTAAATAAGTAGGAGGCAACTCAATATCATCCTCACGTACGTCCACACCAAGAAAATCAGCTAAGCGGGTTGCATAAATTCCTCCAAAGAAATCTCCAAAGAAATCTATTATGATGCAACCTATGTGCAACAATGGCTCCCAAATTATAAGATTTGTCTCCTAACACAGCACTCCTAAGAATACTGAGGTCAGGAACACACATATGACATGCTTCATCTTTACCATTTATGCACCTACCTATGAAGAGAGCAAAATAATGTATAGCAGGAAAATGAATGCTCCCTATGGTAGCTTGTGCTATGTCTCTAGATTCCACCACAGTTATACTAGCAAGAAAATTTCTAAACTCAGATTTGCGGGGTTCACTAGCACTACCCCATTGTGGAAGTTTGCAAGCAGTGGTAAAATCCTCTAAGTCCATCGTATAAGATTTTTCATAAAGATCAAACAGGACAGTTGGAGAATTACGTGAAGATGAAAATTCAAACCTCCTCACAAATGAACTAGTGAGATAGTGGTATTGGCGGCACTTCTCTGCCTCGAAGCTCACAAGATCAGCATTACGCAAATATGCGTTAAATTCTTCTTTGATTCCTGCTCGATCCATAAAGTTTTCTGAAGGCCATTCACAAGGCCGCACTGGAGCGTCCCTTGGTGGCTCATCGTCAGCATCACGCATTGCAAGCCTGGGTCCTTGCTTCCTTGAAGAACCACCTTGGAACATTTTCCTAAGCATGTTTCTTCATCTGAAAAATTTCTGAAATTTTTAGTAACTTCAAATAAAAGTGAACCAAGCTCAACAAAATTGATAGCAACTACTCCTACAAGTGCCTAGAGCCTACATCAAGCATTAGAACTACTTGGAACCATATAAATTTGACATGCAAGCTGAAGAACATGGTCACGTAGGCAGCACAAATTTGCAATGAATAAAGCACTAGAACAAAAACTAATTGGACCAATGGAGGAGTCACATACCAAGGAACAATCTCCCCAAGCAGTTTTGTGAGAGGTGCTTTGAGCAAGGAGATCGAAAATCGCAGCAAAATGAGCTAGAACTCGTGCTTGAGCTGGATGGTGATTTTTTTTTGGGAGGAAGAAGGAGTGTGTGGGTGCAGGAATAAGTGGAGGGGAGCCACAGTGGGCCCACGAGGCAGGGGGCGCGCCCTCCAACCTCGTTGCCAGGTGCTTGCCCCTCCTGCTGTGTTCACAGTGCCACATATTCTCAAATATTCCAGAAAAAATCATATTCCATTTTCAGGGCACTTGGAGAACTTTTATTTTCGGGGTATTTTTATATTGCACAAATAAATCAGAAAATAGACAAGAAAATACTATTTTTACTTTATTTCAACTAAATAACAGAAAGTAGAGAGAGGGTACAGAAGGTTGTGCCTTCTAGTTTCATCCATCTCATGCTCATCAAAAGGAATCCACTAACAAGGTTGATCAAGTCTTGTTAACAAACTCATTCCGAATAACATGGAACCGGAGAAATTTCGAATAACACTATGTTACCTCAACGGGGATATGCACATCCCCAATAATAAGAATATCATATTTCTTCTTGACAGTAGTAAGAGGAAATTCAAAACCTCCAAAAATAATCGATGGAATTTTTCCAATAGAATTGATACTGTGAACTTGAGGTTGTTTCCTCGGAAAGTGTACCGTATGCTCATTACCATTAACATGAAAAGTGACATTGCCTTTGTTGCAATCAATAACAGCCCCTGCGGTATTCAAAAAAGGTCTTCCAAGAATAATAGACATACTATCGTCCTCGGGAATATCAAGAATAACAAAGTCCGTTAAAATAGTAACATTTGCAACTACAACAGGCACGTCCTCACAAATACCGACAGGTATAGCAGTTGATTTATCAGCCATTTGCAAAGATATTTCAGTAGGTGTCAACTTATTCAAATCAAGTCTATGATATAAAGAGAGAGGCACAACACTAACACCGGCTCCAAGATCACATAAAGCAGTTTTAACATAGTTTCTTTTAATGGAGCATGGTATAGTTGGTACTCCTGGATCTCCAAGTTTCTTTGGTATTCCACCCTTAAAAGTATAATTAGCAAGCATGGTGGAAATTTCAGCTTCCGTTATCTTTCTCTTATTTGTAACAATATCTTTCATGTACTTAGCATAAGGATTCATTTTGAGCATATCAGTTAATCGCATACGCAAAAAGATAGGTCTAATCATTTCAGCAAAGCGCTCAAAATCCTCATCATCCTTTTTCTTGGATGGTTTGGGAGGAAAAGGCATGGGTTTCTGAACCCATGGTTCTCTTTCCTTACCATGTTTCCTAGCAACAAAGTCTCTCTTATCATAATTTGATTCTTTGATTGTGGGTTATCAAGATCAACAGCAGGTTCAATTTCTACATCATTATCATTACTAGGTTGAGCATCATCATGAACATCTTCATTAATATTATCACTAGGTTCATGTTCATAACCAGATTGTGTTTCAGCATCAGAAATAGATATATCATTTGGATTCTCAGGTGGTTCAGCAATAGGTTCACTAGAAGCATGCAAAGTCCTATCAATTTTCTTTTTCTTCTTTTTAGAAGAACTAGGTGCATCTATATTATTTCTCTGAGAATCTTGCTCAATTCTCTTAGGGTGGCCTTCAAGATACAAAGGTTCCTGAGTCATTCTACCAGTTATAGTAACCACTCTAACAGCATAGTCATTTTTCTTACTATTCAATTCATTGAGCAAATCATTTTGAGCTTTAAGTACTTGTTCTACTTGAGTGGTAACCATAGAAGCATGTTTAGTAATGAGTTTAAGTTCACCTTTAACATTAGCCATGTAATTACTCAAGTGTTCAAGCGTATCGGAATTGTATTTCAATTGTCTACCAAAATAAGCATTGAAGTTTTCTTGTTTGACAATAAAATTATCAAACTCTTCTAAGCATTGTCTAGCAGACTTATAGTGAGGAATATCACCTTCATCAAATCTATAGAGAGAATTTACCTTTACTACCTGTGTCAGGTTATCAAGACCATGAGTTTCTTCAATCGGTGGAGGATTAAGATCATATGTTTCTTCAACAGGCGGTAAATTAAGACCATGTATTTCTTCAATAGGAGGTAAATTCTTAACATCTTCAGCTTTAATACCTTTTTATTTCATAGATTTCTTTGCCTCTTGCATATCTTCAGGACTGAGAAATAGAACACCCCTCTTCTTCGGAGTTGGTTTAGCAATAGGTTCAGGAATTGGCTCAGGAGCTGGCTCAGGAAGTGTCCAATTATTTTCATTTGTCAACATATTATTTAATAGAATTTCAGCTTCATCCGGTGTTCTTTCCCTGAAAACAGAACCAGCACAACTATCCAGGTAATCTCTGGAAACATCGGTCAGTCCATTATAAAAGATATCAAGTATTTCATTTTTCTTAACAGGATGATCAGGCAAAGCATTAAGTAATCGGAGAAGCCTCCCCCAAGCTTGTGGGAGACTCTCTTCTTCAATTTGCACAAAATTATATATTTCCCTTAAAGCAGCTTGTTTCTTATGAGCGGGGAAATATTTAGCAGAGAAGTAATAAATCATATCCTGGGGACTACGCACACAACCAGGATCAAGAGAATTAAACCATATCTTAGCATCACCCTTTAATGAGAACGAAAATATTTTAAGGATATAAAAGTAGCGAGATCTCTCATCATTAGTAAATAGGGTGGCTATATCATTTAATTTAGTAAGATGTGCCACAACAGTTTCAGATTCATAGCCATGAAAAGGATCAGATTCAACCAAAGTAATTATATCAGGATCAACAGAGAATTCATAATCCTTATCAGTAACACATATAGGTGAAGTAGCAAAAGCAGGGCCAGGCTTCATTCTAGCATTAAGAAATTGCCGCTTCCATTTAGCTAATAACCTCTTCAGCTCGTATCTATCTTTGCAAGCTAAAATGGCTAAAGGAGCTTCCTTTTCAAAAACATAACCCTCAGGAACAACAGGCGATTCATATTTATTAAGGGGAGAGTCTTCATCATCACTTTCATCAATGTTATTAGTTTCAATAATTTCTTTCTCTCTAACCCTAGAAAGTTGTTCATCAAGAAATTCACCAAGTGGCACAGTAGTATCAAGCATAGATGTAGTTTCATCATGAGTATCATGCATAGCAGAAGTGGCATCATCAATAACATGCGACATATCAGAACGAATGGCAGAAGCAGGTTTAGGTGTCGCAAGCTTACTCAAAACAGAAGGTGAATCAAGTGCAGAGCTAGATGGCAGTTCCTTACCTCCCCTCGTAGTTGAGGGATAAATTTTTGGTTTCTCGTCTTTCAAGTTCTTCGTAGTGACCAGCAGATATAAATCCCAAGTGACTCAAAGAATAGAGCTATGCTCCCCGGCAACGGCGCCAGAAAATAGTCTTGATAACCCACAAGTATAGGGGATCGCAACAGTTTTCGAGGGTAGAGTATTCAACCCAAATTTATTGATTCGACACAAGGGGAGCCAAAGAATATTCTCAAGTATTAGCAGTTGAGTTGTCAATTCAACCACACCAAGATAACTTAGTATCTGCAGCAAAGTATTTAGTAGCAAAGTAATATGATAGTAGTGGTAACGGTAACAAAGGTAACAGTAGCAAAGTAATATTTTTGGTATTTTGTAGTGATTGTAACAGTAGCAACGGAAAAGTAAATAAGCGAAGAACAATATGTGAAAAGCTCGTAGGCATTGGATCGGTGATGGAGAATTATGCCGGATGCGGTTCATCATGTAACAGTCATAACATAGGGTGACACAGAACTAGCTCCAATTCATCAATGTAATGTAGGCATGCATTCTGAATATAGTCATACGTGCTTATGGAAAAGAACTTGCATAACATCTTTTGTCCTACCCTCTCGTGGCAGCGGGGTCCTAATGGAAACTAAGGGATATTAAGGCCTCCTTTTAATAGAGTACCGGAACAAAGCATTAGCACATAGTGAATACATGAACTCCTCAAACTATGGTCATCACCGGGAGTGGTCCCGATTATTGTCACTTCGGGGTTGCCGGATCATAACACATAGTAGGTGACTATAGACTTGCAAGATAGGATCAAGAACTCACATATATTCATGAAAACATAATAGGTTCAGATCTGAATCATGGCACTCGGGCTCTAGTGACAAGCATTAAGCATAGCAAAGTCATAGCAACATCAATCTCAGAACATAGTGGATACTAGGGATCAAACCCTAACAAAACTAACTCGATTACATGATAGATCTCATCCAAACCATCACCGTCCAGCAAGCCTATGATGGAATTACTCACGCACGGCGGTGAGCATCATGAAATTGGTGATGGAGGATGGTTGATGATGACGACGTCGACGGATTCCCCTCTCCGGAGCCCTGAACGGACTCCAGATCAGCCCTCCCGAGAGGTTTTAGGGCTTGGCGGCGGCTCCGTATCGTAAAACGTGATGAATCCTTCTCCCTGATTTTTTTCTCCCCGAAAGTGAATATATGGAGTTGGAGTTGAGGTCGGTGGAGCGTTAGGGGGCCCACGAGGTAGGGGGCGCGCCCTCCACCCTCGTGGACAGGGTGTGGGCCCCCTGACGTGGATTTTTCTTCCAGTATTTTTCTTATTTTCCAAATAGATGTTCCGTGGAGTTTCAGGTCATTCCGAGAACTTTTGTTTCTGCACATAAATAACACCATGGAAAGTCTGCTGAAAACAGCGTCAGTCCGGGTTAGTTCCATTCAAATCATGCAAGTTAGAGTCCAAAACAAGGGCAAAAGTGTTTGGAAAAGTAGATACGACGGAGACGTATCAAATTCCGGCCGATTCCAGAAGGATATGCTAGGGTGATGGTGGATGAAATCACAGAAGGATTTGAGGACCTCGCGCTTGACCACCCTACGGGTGACGGGGAGACTCGGCTGGGTTCTTGTCTGAAGACTCCATGCCTATGGTGGAAGGAGCTCATCAACCTTCCGAACTAGACGCGTCTGCCTCCTCCTCCTCCTCCTCCGGGAGTCAGGGCACTCCGCCTCCTCCTCCGGCGAGTGATCAGGGCACTCAGCCTCCTTCTCTAGCGCGTGGCGGCACTCCGCCTCCTTCTCCGCATGCGCCGGCGCGCCCGAGCAGCCAGCCTCCTCCTTCTCCGCCTCGCCAGCAAGAGCGGAAGAGACCCGCCGCCGCCCCGGCTGCTCCGGCGCGTTGTAGTCCTTCTCCTCCGCCTCGTAAGCAAGCACGAAAGAAGACAGGCGCAGCCGCTCCGTCTGCTCCGGCGTCTAGCAGTACAGCCAGAGGCGGGAGGCAATACAGATTTGGTCCTTCTCTAAAGACTCCGCCAAAGTTACCATACAAGAGGACCGTGGAGGAAAACGTGAATATCGTGCGAGCCGAAGTGACGAACTTCTTTGAAAGGGTGAAAGCAAAGAAACATCCACCTCCGGAGGAGAAGATAGATCCGGTGAAAGCGAAGCGCACTCTGGCTGCCCTGAATAAACCACCAAAGTCTCCGCCGAAAGCCAACTATGACCGCATTATTGAAAAGTCATTTCTCGAAGCGAAGCGGTCGGGAAGTACTATCAGTGATCAAAGGTTAGCAGAACGACGAGCTGGGAAACAAATTGCCCAGCTCAGCGAACAAGCAGACCAATCGTGCCCCCCCCCCCCCGCTCAAGGTGTCTAGCGACATCGTCACTAATGATCCGAGGATGGTGCCCGGTTATAGCAATCTTGGAGATTACCTGCCCGGCGATGTACATTATGATTTCTTGGAGGTGGACGAACACAGATACGAGTACGGGAAGCCTCTCGTCAAAGATGAAAAATCTCTAACAACGATGATGCGAAGATTCCATGATTGGTACATGAAAACCTGCAGAGAGTCTGGGGGGACGAATAGTTTGACGCTGAGAGTTAAAGAGGAGCATGACCTTGTTGGAATTAAACTGTTGAATGTTCCATTTGAGGAGTTCTTCCAGTTTTTCAATCAACACTCCCTCGATAAATCAACGATCACTTGCTACTGTATGTAAGTACTACTTCTATCATTAAGTCTCTATATATAGGTCAGCTCTTTCATTGCATGTATTTATAATTATCCTCACTATATTATGCAGATTGAAGATCGCCGAATTGAAGAAAAGACAAATTGGTGATATTGGGTTCATTAACACAAATCTCGTAGATGCAAATGAGGTTAAATTTCATGCCAAAAATACCGAGGCCAACTTGCTACGATCGTTCGTAATAAATGAAAACAAAGATATAATACTCTTTCCTTGCAACTTCAAGTGAGTGTTACTGTCTTGTGCATATTCAGTTTCCTTTATTAGTCCAGGTTATAGTAATGTAATTGATGAGTTATGCATGCGTGCGCAGGTTCCACTATATTCTCCTAGAGATTAAGTTTGAGCAGGGACTAGTAACCGTCTTAGACTCGAGACGAGAAGATCCTAAGGAGTATGCGGACATGACTGAAATGCTCGAGAAGTAAGTTAAATCTATCATTATCCACCATATCAACAACTTTGTTCATTTCCTGATATTAAGTAATTTTTTTTATTTGTCTGGCTGGGTTTGGAAAAAATTCACCAAAAAAGCTCCGAGACTGCCGAAGAAGCTGCAATTTAGACACCCGAAAGTAAGTACTACTAGCATGTTCCGCGCATCTCCTAGTGATTCAAGCACTAGTTTCATCAATACCATTTATAGCATGCTTGCTTATCAGTTTGATTGACCTCTATTTCTTGTAAAGTGCTTGTGGCAGGAAGCCGGGAATAATTACTGTGGATACTACGTTTGCGAGTCCATCCGCTACACGACCTGTGAGCGGGGCTACTCTGACGAACAATATGAAGTGCGTAAGCAATAATATTCACAATTTTATTTTATTACCATCATTTGTGTTGAGTTTCATTTATTCATATATATATATATATATATATATATGTATGTATATATATATATATATATATATATATGTATGTATTGACCCCCTTCTTCAAATTAGATCTTTTGGATGCTGGATGAACTCCTACCACCAGATCGTATGCGAGCAATTCAAGAGGAATTGGCGGCATTCTTCCTTGACCACGTGATCGTTGAAGACGGAGAATACCATGTGGACCTTGACTTCGTATATAATTAGGAGATTATATTGTAAGAGATAATTATTGTATATATGTAGCCAGTAGTGTCGGATAGATATACGAGAACTTGTTGTTCGACCAATCTCTCGGAGAAGGAGAGGTGGTCGATATCACTTCTCTCTGTATGCATATGTTCATGACGATCTTCTGTTTCCTTCATTTGCTTACTAGCTAGCGTGTCGAGTCCTCTCTATACGTATAATACGTAGCGTATGTCGACCAAGCACGGAGATAAGAGAGGATACTTCTCTCTATTAATTAGCTAGATAACACAATATATGAAACACCTAAATTAAACCCCCAAACCCCTAAACCACCCCCTTTCAAAAAAACCCTCAGCTCCAGCCAGCTGCTGACGCGTGGATGCCTTTTAGTCCCGGTTGGTGTCACCAACCGGGACCAAAGGCCCCCCTGCCTGGTCTGGCCGCAGCGGCCAGGTGGAGGCTCATCTGTCCCGGTTCGTGTAAGAACCGGGACTAAAGGCCAAGGGCATTAGTAACGACCTTTTAGTCCCGGTTCCAAAACCGGGACAAAAGGCCCTTACGAACCGGGACAAATGGCCCTTTTTCTACTAGTGGATGTATCTACCTATGATGAAAACCTCTTGAGAGTGATCAACATAGGGATTCATAATAAGAACTATATATTTGTGAGGTTCCTGATCCACATAGTCAATTCCATATGGACCTATGAAACCTGATTTTTAATTCACAAAGCCAGTCTTGGGAAAAAACCCGGCATAGCTGCGAGAAGATGACATATATCTTGTTCTTTGTTCTAATATGTGTGGTAAGTTGGCCAGAGTTTTCCTATCTTGCATTACTTATGAAATAAATCAACATTTTGCCAAAAACATTAGATCTTATTATGAATCCTATAAAGAAAGTTCCTATAATCTACGGTCTACGAATACGAATAAGAAAGTTCCAATAATCTACGGTCTACGATCTACGAATAAGAAAGTTCCTATAATCAACGAATAAGAAAGTGACTACAATCTATGATCTACAAACCCTAACAATAACCGTACCAACACAAAATGTAATAGGACACAATACGAATCACAACCAATCTACGATCTACAAAGCCTAAACGTATCCCCCTAACCTACGTACTCCTAACTCTAACCCTAGCTCCCCTACCAATGTGGGTGGCGGCCACGGCCGTGGGTGCTGGTGGCGGTCGCGGCCGTTGCTATGGGTGACGGCGGGGATGATGAGATCATACCAGATCTCATGCCGACGGTAGGGCCGACGGGGGCGGCGAAGAGCACGGCTGGGCCGACGGGGGTGGCAAAGAGGACGGTGGGGCCGACGGGGGCATCGAAGAGGACGGCGGGCCGACAGGGCCGGCGAAGAGGACTCGGGGCCGACGAAGAGGAGGGCGAGGTAGAGGCCACAGCGGGCCAAGAGCGAGATCCATGGGGGAGAGTTTGGGTTAGTGAATGAGTGAAGTGAGGGGGAGGACGGAGTGCGTTTGGGTATGGTTATAAAATGTGTTTGTGTTGCGACGGGAGGTAACGAGCAACCGTCACAGCTATGCTCTGACAAAATTGACATCTGACAAGGATAACCAGTGGCGGTTGCTAGGCAGCGCTCGCCACTGCTTCATCATCTAACAATGGTGGGCGCTTGTTAGATCCCGTCACTGCTGAGATGCGAAAACAAGTCCCATCCGGGAGATTATACCTGTGGCGGGCAATGAGTCCCGCCCGCCACAGTTATGCTCCTAGCTGTAGTGGGTGCTACTTAGCACCCGTCACTGCTTGCTTTCAAAAATAGCAGTGGCGGGTGCCCTGCTTCGCCCACCACTCATTAGGGTTCACCTATAAGCCCTTTCCTAGTAGTGCAGTACAAGGAACACCAGAAATAAAAAAAATTACTCCCTTCATTCCTAAATACAAGTATTTTTAGAGTTTTCAATATGGACTACATCCAGAGCAAAATGAGTGAATCTACACTCTAAACTATGTCTATATACATCTGTATGTAGTTCATATTGGAATCTCTAAAAGGACTTATATTTAGGAATGGAGGGAGTACATCCTGATCCGTAGACCACTTAGTGACGACTATAAGCACTGGAGCGAGCCGAAGGCACGCCGCCATCATTGACCCTCCCTCGCCAGAGCCGGGTAAAACATGTTGTAGCAGACAGTCGGGAAGTCATCGTGCCAAGGCCCGGTAGGACCAGCGCAGCAGAATAGCAACCGCGGCCGACGAAAAGTAGCGTAGATCAGAATGATCCAACCTAAAAACACATGAACATAGATAAACTACGACCAGATCCGAGCAAATCCACCAAGGACAGATTCGCCGGAGACACACCTCTACACGCCCACCTATGATGCTAGAGACACCATCGAGACGAGGGCTAGACGGCGAGAACCTTATTCCATCTTGAGGGGGCTTGGCCGATTTGAACACGTACAATTGTGTGTGTTCTGATGGCCGGCTGAAATCCTAGGCAAACCCTAAACGGCGCCTTATGCGCCCGTTTCTTCACTTTTCGCAAACGGGTGCATCCCCCCGCTGCGTTGGGATGACCCGTTTTCCCTTTAATTTCTTTTGTCCGAACTAAAGCAAAAAAGGGTGTGTGTGGGGGGGGGGGGGTGTCTCCCCTGTTCAGCACATGGGTCGCGCGCAAGCGGGTGCCCGCGCCCTCCCCCGCTCCACCGTGCGAACAAGTGGGCCGAGCCATATTTGCTCCTTTCCGGTATTGGGAAGGTACTACAACTTTCCCACAACGATCTTTTTTTCTCTTGTTTTTTCTTTCGGTTTTTTATTCTTCTTTTTTATTTTTTCTGTTCTCTTCTAATTTTCATTTTTTCTTTCCTTATTTCATTTCTTTTTCTTTTTTATATATTTGTTTTGTTTTTACTTTTTGTTTTTTTTTTCAAATTCACGTGCATTTTCCTGAAATGCGGGAACCTCTTTTTCCAAATCGATGAGCATGTCCTAAAATTCAATTTTTTCATTGAATTCATAATTTGTTCATGTTTTATAAAAATGTTCATGAAACACTTAAAATTTGTTCAACATATTCAAAATTGTTCATCCAATTTGGAAAAATATTTTTAAGTTCAATTTTTTTTATTAAATTCAAAATTTGTTCATCAAACAAAAAAATTGTTCATCATATCCAAAAATGTTCGTTAATAAAAGATTGTCATCATATTAAAAAAATATCATCATAGTAAAAAAACTCATCTAATGTGGAAAATATTATTGAATTCAATTTTTTTTGTTAAATTAAAGGAAAATGTTCATTGAATTTAAATCATGTTCATCAATGCGTAGTTTTTTGAAATGTCCAACATTTTTTGAATCTATGTATATTTTTGTAAACACATGAATATTTCTTGAATCTAGGAACATTTTTTCAATACGCGAGCATATTTTCCTAAAATCGTGAGCATTTCTTAAGCCACGAACATCTTATGATTTTATGAACATTTTTTGTAAATTCACTTTTTTAAAAAATTGGAATTGTTTCTAAGAAAAAAATAAAAAAATAAAAACCAAAAACCAAAAGGCAAAAGAACTAAATAAAAAATGGGGGCGTCTAGCCGTGATCATGGGCCGGCCCAATAGGTGCGTTGTGGAGGACAGGGGCTGCACGCTGGTATGTTAGCTAGCGCCTCGTGCGCCAAATAGGGATCCCCAGGTTCAGAGGGTAGCGCAACAACCACTACGACAAGCGGCCAGATGTGCCTAGATACTTCTTTTGTTAGGTATAACGTGGCTGAGAAGAGGGTCTCCCGTTCCCGTGCAGCCGCCATCGTCTTCATCGCATGTGAGAAATTTAGGTCCCCTCGCCTTCGGCTGTCATCTTCACGCTGAGAGGTGGGGGATCTCGGATCTTCAAGACCTCTATATTCTTCGTCAACGTCTAGTGATCATCATAGTTTCTGAGAATAAATTTTCTCTCGTTCTTTTGGCGGTCCCATCAGATTAGAGAGTTTTCTATCTTCGCAGATCCGAGTATTCGGATTTGGTGAGTTTATGTTGCTGTCAAGCTTTTTTTGTTGGTCTGATTCTTTGTGGAGGTAAAATCTTTCATCGATATCATGGTGAAGATATAGTGATTTGACGGCCTGCATTTCTAGGGGATCATCCCCGGCCCTAGTATGTTCATCGATCAAGGTTCCCATCTTTTTTAGATGGGCGACTCAAGGGGCTTTCAAAACCATTATTGCTAATGTTCGTGCGGGTGAAAGAGTGACAATGTCGTCGCTCCGGTCCAATTGCAGCCTCTTTACCAAAGTCTTTGGAGTATTTCTTCGCGCAGAGATTGATACCGCGAAGAAGGTGTTTTCAATAGATTTCATTGTAATTCTTAGTCATAGGAGTTACTTTGTATTTTCTTGGATCTTAGATCAAAATCAATATACCTGTAATTGTTATGAGTATGAATAAAGTTACAGGTGTTTTGAAAAAATACTTCTTTTGTTTTATTTATTCTTTGTCAAGGGCGCGGAATCCCCCGGTTTTGGGAAGGTTCAAGAAGCTCCCAAACCGGTTTTCTTTTTTTGGAATGGTATTTCTTGCATTTTTATTTTCTTTTTGCTAGTTTTTATTTTTATTTTTTACTAAACGTGTTAACTTTTTAGAATTCGTGGATTGTTTTATAAACAATGAACAATTTTTCAAATTCGTCAACCTTTTCCAAAACCTATGAATTATTTTCAAATTGACGAACTTTTTTTCAACACCGATGAATTTTTTTAAATCGATGAATTTTTTCTAAGTCGATTAATTTTTTCAAACTGGATGAACTATTTTCAAATCAATTGATTTTTTTTTCAAAATCAATGAACTTTTTATTCAAATTCAATGAACTTTTTTTCAGAATCAATGAACTTCTTTTGAACATCAACAAACTTTTTTCAAAATCGATGAATATCTTCAAAATACGATGACTCTTTTTCAAATCTCTAAACTTTTTTTTTCAAATCAATGAACTATTTCTAAAATTGATGAACTTTTTTCAAAATTTGATGAACTTTTTTTAAAGATGAATGATTTTTTTGACATTCATGAACTTTTTTTAAATAGTTTCAAAAAATTCAAAAATCAAAGAGCTACTGTAAAGTGTACTTGTGCAATAAATTTGCGCGGCTACAAATGTTCTTAAATAGTCCGCCCTACAATTCATCAATACGACATATGTCAGGCGGGTATCCGTACTCATACGTGGTTGTCGCGGCACGAGGTCGATCCACGAAAGGAACCACTTTGGGGATTTTTCGCGATTGATTGAAGTTTTGCTGGGCCCGCCCAGTAATAACATAACCTACGAGCGCCAGTAAGCCGAACCGGCGCTGAGAGCGCCGGTTAGGAGCTCCCGAAATCCTATTTGGGAGTGTCCCTACTCGACGCCCGTTAGCGTCAAAATGACGACCTTTCGCTGAAGAGAACCGCGAATGGGCCGGCGCATTTGGAGCTAGTGAATTCAGGCGCGCAAAAAAGTAGATAGAAAGCAGTTGCGATAGTGAGAACTTGAACTCGTGACCTCCCGATAGGTGATACCTCTTCGAAACCAATAGACCACACGAGTTAGTGTTAGAATTGCAGCGCCAGGATTTAAGAAGCAATTTGCATCGCCTGATCAGTTAAAGTACTATGTACATGGCAGATCCGTTTCTTTTCTCGAACTTTTCAACATTTCTTCTGGAAAAAAATGAAAGTTTTTGAATAAATGAATGAAAATCGTGAAGAAATTAACAAATTTAATCAAACTTTAAAAATGTGAAAATTATTGAAAACATGAACAACCATTTTGAATTTCCAAATGATGAACAATTTTTAAATATACATTGAACATTTTGTGATATAGGCTAAACAAATTTTAAATACACACTGAACATTTTGTGATATACGCTGAACAAATATTTAAGTACACATTGAACATTTTAGTGATATACGCTGAACAATATTTAAATACACACTAAACATTTTAGGATATACGCTGAACGATATTTAAGTACACATTGAAATTATTTGTTAATAGATGTTGAATTTTTTTAAATACATAATGAACATTTTCGAAAAATATGCTGAGCCTTTTCTTTTTTTTTTGACAGAAAGACTGTAAGGGAACCCCTTACAGTATAATTGGTGCAACAAACCCAAATTGCAAGTACCATGCCTTGAACCTGGGTGGGTGGGAAGGCATCAGCCCCTTTCCATCACTAGGTTATGCCTTAGTCTGCTGTTGAGCCTTTTCTTAATATAGGGTGAGCATTTTCTTAAATATAGAAGAACATTTTTTATACTTGCAATGAACTGTGTATAAGACACGAAAAATGAAACAAAAAGTAAAAAGGAAAGAAAAAAATAAACAGAAACAAAATTAAAGAAGCAGGAAAAAGAAGAAAAAGCAGAGCGAAGCCACGTCTTTTTGACGCCTGCAGGCGTCAAATAGGATTTGCCCTATTTGGCGCTGTGGCACGAGAGCTCCTAGCTGACGCTCGCGAGCGTCAACCACACGAGCTTCCGCGCAGGCGCACGATCAGAATGGGCCGGCCCATTCAGTGGCGTCAAAGTGAGCTGCTATTAATCCGCAAAAAAAGATGCTGCATCGAGGAATCGAACTCGACACCACACGATAGTGAGAAAGTGTCCAATACCACTTGAGCTACTCACTGTTAGCTGTATATACGCCGCGCGATCTATAAGAACTAAAAGCAGCGGAAGAAAAAAAAAATCCAAACTTTTGACCATTAAACATTTTTGTGATATATGCTGAACAATTCTTAAAAACACATTGAACATTTTTGTGATATACACTGAACATTTTCTAAGTACACAATGAACATTGTTATAAATACGTTGAACATTTTCCTAGTATATGGTGAACATTTTGTTAAATGTGTGATTAATATTTTTGTAATACATGATGAACATTTTTATAAATGCAAGGTCAAATTTTTTGCAATATACGTTGAACATTTCCTTAATATACGATGAACATTTTTTTGTAATAAACAGTGAACTTTTTATATAATACCAAAAAATGAGAATAACAAAGAAAATAAGAAAATAAACGAAAAGGTAAAAAGGAACAAAAACCATAACAAAACCACTGAAAACCGGACAAAACAGTGAAAACACCGTAAGCAAAAACAGCACAGAAGAAAAACGAAAACAAAAACACTAAAGAGCGAGGGAAAGCAGCAGGGAACGGATAAACAGGCGAATCCTGCACGTGGGCCGGCCCAACCATACGCTTCACCTCAGTGAAGGCACGACGTTCGGACGCTAACGAGCGTCATATAGGATCCACCTATGGCACCTACAACACCAAATAGCCGAAATTACTAATTAAGGAGTACTCGTTGCAAAGAACACTCAATTTTCCCAGGTCACGACAAGTGGCGCACAAGCAGCGCGCCACTTGTCGCAACCTGGGAGTTTTCCCTTTTTTTCGTAGATTCGTTTATTCAAAACGTTTTATCTCTTAAACCCTGCGTCCAAATCTCAAACCGTTTTCACCATTGGATTCCTCGCGTCGAGATCTTCAAAACTAGATCCCATGTTGATAGGTTTTGACGAACTTTTTTTTCACGAAAAAAACCGGACGAAAAAACCAGACGAGAAAACCAAACCGGGAGCACGGTTTTTTCCCTTTCCGAAAGAGGCATGCCCGTGCCTCTCGCGAAATCACTACCGTGCCTCTCGTGGAAGCAAAACCGTGACTCTCGTGGAAAGAAAAAAAACAGAAAACGTGTTTGTTTCCCTTTCCGAAAGAGACACGCCCGTGACTCTCGTGAAAGCACAACCGTGCCTCTGGCAAAAGCAAAACCATGACTCTCGCGAAAGAAAAAACAGAAAACGCGTATTTTTTCCCTTTCCGAGAGGCACGGCCGTGACTCTCACAAAAGCACAACCGTGCCTCGCGCGAAGCAAAACCGTGACTCTCGCGAAAGAAAAAAAAACAGAAAACGCGTTTTGTTTTTCCCTTTCCCAGAGGCACGGCCGTGACTCTCACGAAAGCACAACCGTGCCTCTCGCGGAAGTAAAACCGTGACTCTCGCGAAAGAAAAAAAAAACAGAAAACGCGTTTTTTCTTTTCCGAAAGGCACGGCCGTGACTCTCGCTAAAGCACAACCGTGCCTCTCGCGAAAAAAACGTGACTTTTCACGAAAGGAATAAAAAAAGTAAATGCGTTTTTTCGTGCAAAAAAAATTTCAAAATTTATTTTTGGTCGAAACGCTAAGGAAGACCGGGAAAAAACCAAAACGTCGAATAAACCGTTTAAAAAGCCCAAAACGCGTCGCGAAAAAAAAACAAAATCTGGAGGGAGCGTCCAGAGCGCGCCAAGTGGCGCTGATCGTTGCGAGGCTCCCGAAGGAGCGCTCGTTAACTAGTTGCTCCCCCAAATAGCATGTAATTTGTATGGGCCGTTCATGAATGTGCTGTCGGGCCATTTCTTTCGCTGCACACGTTTTGGGAAGGTTCCAACCGGTTTTACTGGGCTGGGTTACAGTGGTTTTTCCAGACGGCCTTAGCATTTAATAGTTGTTGTTTTTTCTTTTTCATATTTATTTGTGTTTTATTTTTCGTTTTTTTCATTTCTATTTCTTTTAATTTTTTCTTTTTAAAAAATTCATGAAATTTTTCAAATTCGAACTTTAATATTCGGTACTGTGGAGCCTTCAATACCAAAAAGTTTGTAGTAATTGGTATGAGACGCACACTATCGCCCCCCCTGCACACTACAGTAATGTGCTAGCCGCCCATTTCTTTCCCTCCACCGGTTTTGGGAACATTCTAGAAGGTTCCCACTAGTTTTAATGGGGTGGGTTTCACCGATTTTTTCAGACGATTTTTTGTTTAGTTTTGTTGTTTTTCCTTTTTCTTTCTCTTCTCATTTTCATTTTTTTTCTCAAATGCATGTAAATTTTCAATTTGATTTTTTATTATGTTCATGAACTTTTCCAATTTTACCTCAAGTTCTAGTTTTTTATCAGTTCATGAAATTTTTGTCTACTTATTTTTCAAATTGTGAACTTTTTTTATTTTGCAATTTTTTCCAAGTTTTGATTGTTTTTCAAAGTCATGAAGATTTTTCAAATTCACAATTTCTTTATCTAAATTTAACTCACGAAATGTTCACCAATTCGTGTTTTTTTTTCATATTCACAAACGTTTTTTGAAGCAATGAACTTTTTGACAAAATAATTTTGTCAATTTTTGTGTGCTGATTTCAAATTGTGATTTTTTTCAAACTTTTCAGGTCTTGAGTGTTTTTCAAATTCTTGAATTTTTCTTATTTTTAATCTAAATTTCATGAATTTTTTTCAAACTTGTGAAATTTTCTCGAATTCATGTTTGGTTTTCAAATTGATGCACATTTTTTGAAGCCACTTATAGATTCGTGAATTGTTTTAAAATTTGCGAAGTTTTTATGTATACATGAATATTTTGAATCCATGATTTTTTTTCAAAAGGAATTCAAATACATGATTTTTTTCAAAAGTCAACCGTCATTGTTGCATAGCCAGCGGACAATAGTAAAGGTCAATGGTTTTTCAAAAGTATTATAAATGAACTGACATTGTTTTTTTCCTAGCTAGTAGACCGACAATAGAAGAAATCGAAAAGAGAAAATCAACTTTTGAAGCGAGTGAGCGATTGAGCGGGTGAAGCGAATGCTTGAGCGAGCTGGCTCACGAATGGGGCATGGGCGGTTAGCGACAACGCGGGCGCCGGTTTGGCTCCCTGGTGCTTAAGGCGTTGGGGAGGAGATCTCAATGGCCAGATACTAATGTGAATATCATAAAATTAGAAGTAACTAGATGATACCCCATGCTTTGTTGTGGAAAGCTTGCTAAACAAATGCGTAAATGGTTGTTAGTAAAATAAAAACTATTGAAAAGGAAACATAAGCTTAAAATACATTAAAAAATGTGAAGCATATAAAAAAGAGAAAAAAAAGTTATAATTAAAAGAGTGTCAATTCTACAAAAATCTGATTAGGGCATCTCAGTTTTTTCACTTGTGGCTTCCTCATCGTCTCTCGTTCTTTTCTCCTGTTCACTCATTTTTTCCAACGAAGCTCGACCACGAAGTTGAGATAGAACCCGACTTGAATATCGCAGGTAGAAAGTAGGCTTGCTTCGATCTCAGTTGTTGCCTTGAAGAAAATTTGGACGCCACAAGATGGTAATGACATTTCTCCACCTATTTGTTCCTCGCCTAGTTTTAATGCATGTCAATTTCATTTCAGATTAATTAGGTCTTTCCGATAGCCCGAGATTGATTTCAAAAGAGTGACAAAAATAGTAATTTATCGGTCTGGGATATGACGTGATATTTTCATAAATAACTCACGGATTAGGGCATTGTGGTTTTTCGGACAACGAGTGCAATTGATGGGTCATTAACATATCACATTGGTCGATTAAATGTATAACAAACTCCTTAGGGCTTTCATATTACATGAAATTGAGAAAACTTAGGTACAGATCTAATCGTGCTTTCAAATTTCATTTAGTGGTCGCACCATTGACGGTGGATACTGGTTTGACGAGCCATAGATTTTTTTGGCACTTCTTGATGGAACCAATCAGACAATGTGCTCGCTCCTCCGATTACTGACCTTTCTAGATGAGTATGGACAATAGATGGTTGGAGATACAAATATGTAGTTGAACTTTGCATGATTTGTCAATAGTCCTTGCATTTTTTGTTATCATATCGCAGTATAACAAACACCATTTCCCTCACCACTACCACCCTAACAACTAGCAATTATGACCACAAAAGGTTCCACGTAAGTACTTATAAATCATACAGACGAACACAATGGAATTATCTAGCATCTTAAAGTTGTAGATTGTGTTGAATGCTGCAGGATGGGAGCATGACTGCAGGAGATCGGTGAACCAACGGTAAAAAATTTAAGCTTGTAAAGTATGCTGAAAATGTCAAGAGAGGTTAGGGTAGACCAAACTTAACATGAAAGAGTCTGTTAAGAGAGATCTAGAGGACTGGAATATCATCAAAGAACTAGCCATGGACAGGGGTCCGTGAAAGGTAGATATCCATGTGCCAAAACCATGAGCTGGTTTCAAGATCTTATGGATTTTCAGCTCTAGCCTACCCTTCAAAAAATAATTTTCATCCCATGACTTGCCACACATGCATATGCTTTTTCGTATATGCACACATTTTTTTATTGCCAATTGCAGATTCAGCTATAAGTTTTGGCACCGGCTATCTATTCAATTCCACTGCTATGTGTGATCTTTGCTTTCATTTGGTGGGATGTCCCCTTTATTTGTTTTTACAGATGTTGTTGCATTGCTGAAGAAATTGTGATCTAGGAAATTGCTTTGCAATTCTGCATTAATTTGCCTTTAATACAAAATTTCATATTTCTAGAAGCTGACAATATTTGCAATTCTGCATTAATTTTCCTTATTCATGAATTGTTTCGACTAATAATTTTCCTTATAATATTGTAAGACACTATCTATGTTGGCCCACTTGTTGGCTGCCTCTTGGATGAGGGAAATAGGAAGAGAAAGGTGTAACAGCTCCCGGGTGCCCTTGCACCCTCATAAATAGTAAATTCGTAAAAAAATTGGAAACAAGTAAACAAAATAAAAAAATTCTGAAACTTTCAGGTGTACAAGATGTTCAAAGATTTGATATTCTTGCAAAGATTCAGCAACAAATAACCTTCGTGGAGCCCTCAATAAAAAAAGATCACTGCTAAAAAATGTACATAAACTTTGAACAATGATTTTGTTTTTTAGGTGAGGGCTCCTCGAATGTTATATTCAGCTAAAACTTTGCAAGATCATCAAAAGTTTGATCATGTTTGATGTCACAAAGTTTCACGATTTGTTTCATATTTATTTTTTGAATTTGTTTTAAATTTACCGTTCATACTCGGGTGTAGGGACACCCGAGTGGTGAAAATCCTGTCTCAAATAGGAAACCAATTATTCAGTGTCTTCTTTATATGATTAACTGAGGATTTGATGTAATAGCATATAGATAAGCTCATACGCACAATTCTCTAACTGAAAATATGGTAACCAACCTTAAGCAGTTATCTATTTACTTATCTATGCAAATATTTTGAGAAGAATGACCTATGCAAATTGCTTATTTGCGCCTTGAAGTTGGTAAACAGCAGGATTAACTAAGAGAAGCTAAATCTATTCTATAACATGGTGCACCATGCTGTTATAAAGTTCACCCCAGTTCTTTAGGCCTTTTCCTAAGATGAACTCCATCGGATGCACAATTATTGGTTACCATTCAAAATTTTGATATTTGCGGCTACCATTCAAAATTCTTTAGTGCAACATTTGAAGCATAAGAATTTTTTGAACTAATAAATTCGATATAACGTTTCACGGGAGCTAGCATAAAAACGTCTGCCAATTACCGAAAAAGGCTTTCGCCCCGCTTTATATATAAAGCAACGATCACAACAAGCATGCAGTACAAACACACACCACCGCAACAAACGCACACACCCAAGGCAGGATACATAGGCGCAACAACACCACCCCTAGCACTACCACCACAAAGAGATGAAGCTACATATGACGGACCATGTGCTCCAAGGCGGCGCCTTCAGGAAGGGAACGACACCGGAGCGCCGCCACCGCCCGATCCAAGGATCAGAGTTTCCCCTGGAGCCGCATGATGGGCAATGAGAGCCGCGACGACGCCTCCAAGAAGGGAACGATCTCCGCCGCCGCTGGTCCGTCCGAAGATAGAACAAGTTTTCACCTCGGCCAGCACTCACCGCCACCGAACGCCACACCCCGACAACCACGCCGCCCACACGGCCATGATGACCGGGCAGCACCAAGGCACGGGCTTTGCCCAAGAGCACCGCGCAACCACCACCAGGGCCGCCGCCCCGGCATCCAAGACCTTGACACCACCTCACCCGAGACCCGCCGCAACCCCAACGAGAGAGACGAGCGGAAAGGTTCCACCTTTCGCACCCCTGGGCGACCCCCAGCGTCGAGACCCGATAGGTCGGCCAGAACTGGCATCCACAGGCCCGTCCTGCTGCCCCGTGCGCGAGACGAGCTTGGTCCTGCAGCACCGAGAAGGGGACGAGGTCAGTCCTGCTGCACGGTGCGCGAGACGAGCTCTGTCCCGCAGCACTGGGCGCGAGACGAGCGGTAGACCGCAGCTAGGAGAGGACCAGCCCTCTGATGGGAGTAACGCCCAGGCGACGAGGAGATGGGGCCAAGGGCGAGACGGCCCGAACACAGACGAGCCGACGCCGGAGAAGCCGGCCGCCGCCGCGGGCAGATCCGCCGAACCACTGTGAGGCTGTTACGACACCGGGAGGGCACCACCACGGACCCTCCCACGCCGCGGCCCACGGCCGAAGCAGCGGCCACGCCCGACCGCTACCCTACCCGCGTCGCCCGACAAGCTCCAAGCGCCGGAGCCGCCGGGCACGCACCACCGCTTCCACGCGCCGCCGGCCAGCCCCCAACGCCAGATCCGTCCGGAACCAGCAAGAGACCGGCCGCGCGCACCACACCCCCCGTGTCTCCACGCCCTGGCCAGGTCCAGCCGGTGCCCAGCCACCCCACCGGAGAGGATGAGCCCCGGCTGCAGCACCACCACCTTAAAGGGGCCGCCGTTCGCCCCTGAAGCCGCCAACCGCCACCACCCTCCGGATCTGGGCAGGGGGCGCCAGATCCGCCGCCAGCACACCCCCGGGCCTCCAGAAGGGGGGAGGAGGAGAGGAGGCGACACCGGCTGGTCACCATGGAGCGGGGCGGAGGAGGAAGGACGGAGCAGAGGCAAGCCGGCGACCGGCGCCACCGGGCAGGGGAGGCCGCCCCGCGACGACCGCCACCACGCGAGGGAGAGAGCCGCCCCGCCGCCGCCCGCGCCACCCGGCCTTTGGCCGGCGACGCCACCGGCGGCGGCGAGGGAGGGGGGGGGGGGGGTGGGGCGAAGGAACGGGGGCGGCGGCGCTAGGGTTCCCTCCCAGGGGCGCCCGCGGGAGCGCCACAGGAGGGGAGGGGCAAGAGGCCACGTGTGCCAATTAATAAACCCGATCTAATATTTCGGCGATCGAGTTTCTATTAAAACATATACATCGAAACAGACCCGAAGCATACGATGCTCCCCATGGTGACATACATGCACGATAACCACAACTGTTACATCATTGTGACTTAGTGGATCCATCTTATTTGCCAGTCACCTTAGTGGATGCTTCCTGTTGGAGCTTTGAGCAGGTTTTTGCGCGACGGCGGGAGGCGGGGCGGAAGGGTGAAGCCTCGCACCGGGAACAGGGCCTTCTCTTCTGCGGGAGCTAGAGCGCTGCCACCGCATCCTCCTGTTCCTAGCAGATATATAGATATCACGGCCGGGGCAAGCGTCATGTACGAGCTCGTGCACAAAACTAAGTAGCAATAATACTCACCTGTTCCTGCAGATACTATGTTCGATTCACCAGTGGATGCACAACGGACCGGCACCGGAGCGACTGATGGCACACGCCCTGCCGAGGCGCGAGGGCAGGTGAAGCCGACGACTCCAAGTAGTATGATCATGGCGCAGATGAGAGCTTTGGTAGCAGCCATGGTTCCTTCCTTGTTTCGTGGGTGGCATCTCAGCTAGCTGCTTGACGAACGCATTTATACAGCCATGGCAGATCGATCAGAGATGGCAGCACCTCAACATGGGTGTCCACATCCGAAGATTAATTCCCGGCCGACTGTCAAATGATTCAGCGTTGTGATCTGTTGGGCCGGCGTGCGTGTGTCTACCTTATACCGTGCAAGACTACTACCCGTCGCTTTAAAATCTTGAGAGATATGGTATAGCTCAGCGTAGAGACAGATTGGGTAAACCATCTTTTAAAACTCCTACTCCTAGTAGATGTGTGAGTTAAAGGTCACACAAGTAGTGTTAGTTAAACTCCTAGTAGTAGTGTTAGTTTTTTCTTTTTTGAAAAGGAGGATGACCCCGGTCTCTGCATCTGGACGATGCATACGGCCACTTTATTAATTATTCTCACAAGACCTTACAAAGTCATACAACAGTAAGACTAAAACCGCCGTCTAAGCAACAAACTGCGCTACACCTATCCAGTTGATGAAGGAGCGCAGATAGCCTGGACCTAATACCAAACAGACATCGCAGCCAAGCCTAACATCTAAGACCTGAGACTCCAACCTAGCCACTTGCCGGGTCTGGGGCACACACTGGTCCGGCGTGCTCTAAGAGGCCACCGCCGCTAACTGCCACCGCTCCATCTTCAGAACTGTACTGATGCATCAACTTTGCTTAGTCTAGCTATTGTCGACGCCACCACAGCGCCCAACGGCACCACCTCCCTGCGCGCAAACAGCTGAGCACGTCACGGTCGCCACTGATACATCTCAGCGCCATGCTGCCAAGTACCACCAGCCGACACAGCTTGAAGTCCTTGGAAAATCTGTCGTGCGTAGCACCTGCCGACCAGGCATGACAAAGCGTAGCACCTGTCGGTCAGGCATGACTTGACATCTCCATCGAAGCTCCGTGTAAGACGAAGCCCCTCCACCTCCTGCCTCTGACTTCCAGCAGCGCTCCACAAACGATGCTCCCAAGAAAGAAACGACACCGCAGTGCCGCCATCGTCCGATCTGGAACACCAGATCCAAGGGTTTCCCCCGGAGCAGCATGAGTGGGTCAACAGTAGTTACACGACGATGCCTTCATCAAGGTAACGGCGTAGAACGCCGCCATCGCCTGTCGTCGGCTCGGTTTTCACCGGCAACCATGTCTCCCCAACTCGCAGCCGGGACTAGATGATGGATCTCGAGATCCGATCACCAAGCCTCTGGCCGGCCACCGACGACGAAGAAGATGACCACCACCACTGGCTATACCGGCCAGAACAGATCTGCCATGGGTGCCGCCAAGCAGTCCACCAGGCCCTCGACGCCGCCGCCAATCTAAAGCCAGATGACATGCCGCCGAAGACCGCATGGCGCCACCGCCCGATTCAGGCCAGCCGCCGCAGCAGCCGCCCGTGGCCGAGGCAGGGCGACCGCCGCCGCCGTCGAAGCCAACGCCGTCGCTTCTAGATCGGCCGCACCTCCACGCATGTTGAGGCCCCGCCACCCCTGATACGCGGGAGGGAGGAAGAGCCCCCGCCACCGCCGTCGGCCTCCGGGCGCAAGCCGGCGGCGTCCTCCGGCGGCGGCGGGAGGAAGGGAGGAAGATGGGCTAGGCCCCGGCGGCGGCTAGGATTGGGGAGCCACCCGAGTCGCCCGAGCGGGGGCGACGCGGGGGCCTCCTCTCGAGCGGTTGATTTCATGAGTAGTAGTGTTAGTTAAAGGTCACTTAAGGCTACCACTAATAGTGTTAGTTAAAGGTCACACTAATAGCAGTACGTGATCCCCTAAAACAAAGTAGTATACGTGAGGTGACGCTGGAATCAACGGCCTGGAGTTCGCCGCGGTAAGCGAGTGCAGCGGCACGGAGCAGCACGAGGGTGTTACATATCAGGTCCTCCAAGCGCAATCAAGTAAACTACTCCTATAATATAAAAGCGTTTTTTACACTAATGTAATGTCAGAAACGCTTTTATATTATGGGATAGAGGGAGTAGTTTTTACGAGTGCTTGTATTTAGCGAAAACATGGGCGTCCGAGGGAGCATTAGATATCCATGTTGTGCCTTTGGATAAAAACCAAATGTAAGGCAGGATAACCGGAAGAAGATAACGCTGGTGATCCTATATTTTTAGCGATCCAGTGTGATCTAGTCGAGAACCACTGCATGTGGCTATTAAGGGCATCTACAATGCAAAAGCGCTTATTTGGACGCTTAGGCAATAAAAAGAATTAATTAAAGAAGTGGCGTCGCTGTAGGAGTCCGTCTCCTCAACGCATGGGCGCCTGGTCGAGCGCTAATGCAATGGGTTTCTCGTAGAAGAAAAGGGGCAGCGCTCGTTAAACAGCTCAGAGGAAAGAAAAAAAGAACGAAGCGCCCGATGGCAGCCCTGGCATCGACGCTAGCAATAATCCTGGGATCAACCAGGATTAGACCATAACGACCAGGAAGTGAATCCTAGCGCCTGTCATTAGCGCCGGCGTTGTACATGCCCTAATGGCTGTTTATTGGGCATCGCTAGTGATAGACATGCATCGGTGAGAGGAGTGGACGGTTGCATGCAGGTTGGTTGGTTCCATGGAAGAAAATTTCGCTCGCGATAATGCCGCGCCTTGGTCGGGCTGCCTTGGATTCCCGTCCAGAGGGAGTAGTGTTTTCGATGATTCGCCGTCTCAGTTCTTTCACTTGTGCCTTCCTCGCCTCTCCCGTTCTTTCCTCCTGTTCAATCAATATTTCCAATGAAGCTCGATCGCCGAGTTGCGATGGAAACCGGCTTCAATACCGCGGGAGGAAAGTAGGCCAACTTCGATCTCAAATGTTGCTCTGGAGAGAATTCGGACGCCATAAGACGGTAATGAAAATTTTCCCTATGTGTTGCTCGCCTAGTTTAATATAGGTCGTTTTCATTTCAGATAAATTAGGTCTTCCCGATAGCCTCAAGTCGAATTCAAATGAATGAGAAAAATATCAGTCTGGTGAATCACGTGATATTTTTCTTTTTTACTTGCAGATTATGGCATTGTGGGTTTTCGGACAGTGAGTAGAATTGATATGCCATTAACGTAGCACATTGGTTGATTAAAAGTACTATAATAATACCAAGTAATCTTTCATTGTTGCAGGAAATGGATTTCATAAAAAAAGACCCTGTTAGATTAAGAAGTTGTATTCAAGTAATATGAATAATACAAATTTCTTATAGATCTGTCTATGAATTGAAGTAAATTGGGAGGTGGACATGCAGGTGCTATATATTGGGTGTGTTCGGTGCGACGGAAAATAGGATCAGTGACAATTGAAATAGGTCACTACTATTTGGGTTTATAATTGAAAGTGTGCTCTACGAAATAATTCATATGATTCGGCTGTATTGTTTGGCCATGATTGTATAGTAGAAATGTAAGTCCTAGCAAATTGGACTATTGATATCATGAAATCGTCAGTATGTTTTTTCTTTAATAGGCTTATGAAATATAGAAGGTAAAGTACTTCCCACTTGTGCCAAAAAGTAGTGAGTTCAACGCGGTCTCTCTGCATTGCACTATGGAGGGGTAAAACTTGCCTCGTATAATCCTTCCCCAAAACCCACCTGATGTGGGAGCTTCTAACATTGGGTATGCCTAGGCTTATGAAATATGTTTCCAATAGTTACCTTAGATAATTTTGTTACTCGATGTATATATCAGACTATTATTCTTACTACATGGTTTTTTGTAATATTGATCTAACTATGTTTCTTTACCTCTCTCTGCTTCCTTCTAGCTATCGTCTATGCATGTGACATTCTTGGGTTACTAAAATGATGACTCAAGGTGAGACGAGTAGAGCAGAAACTCTGAACATCAACGAATTGGAGAATTTGATGGCAAGGAAGCTAACTTACTATAGATCAATTTACAAAGACCACAACCTGCGAAGAAAATTGTGCATAATTTTCCGAGTTCTGAAACATATTAAGCAAGTTGACAAGTTATCTTACGAACCAAAAGTCATGTTCAATAGGTCCTTATTACCATGGAAATTCGTCCCTGCAGTTTATGGAGAAAGTAAAATGGAACTGCTTAGATTATGTTCTTAAACTCAATTGCGGGAAAAAGTTAGAGGTCTATCTAACAGCTATGGAGAGTTTTGAGAAGCAGGCAAGGGGTTGCTATTCTGAGGAAGTTTCTCTGGAAAGTGACATGTTCCTGCGAATGCTCCTGCTTGATGGATGCTTTGTGCTTGTTTATCTTGGTGGAACGAACGACTTAGATTGGTGTGTTAATGAACAGAATGCAAGTGGTAGTAATTATCAGGGGGGAGAACCGCTTCAATACACAATAGCACAACTGGAGGAGATTACGGAGCATGCATCAAATAAGGGAACAAGTACTGAAAGTATGAGATTGATTGCTGGGACATCATCCGATTTATGTTCAGCAGAAGGTGTGGAACTTGAGCATATTAGTACAGCTGAACAATGCTATGATCAGAAGCATCCTGACCAACCCAAATGTGACCCAATTTCTGAATGGCATCACGCCCATGCATTTCGCGACCTACTTCTTCTTGAGAACCAATTACCTTTTTCCATTGTGAAGAGAATATATGGGCTACTTGTGGGAGAAGATGCTCTAGATCTACTTACTGAAAAGGTCCGTAAATATTTAGAACTCAATATTCAGAAGTACACAACAGTTGCTCGTAATTTTGATGGGCAAACAGACTTCCACCACTTGCTCCATTTGTGTCATATGCACTTCCGACCTCAACAAATGATTCAACCAGAGCAGCATTGTCAAATTAGAAACAGATGGTTGCGTCCTCTCACAACTTTGTGGCACACATATTACAAAAGAAGTTATTTCGAAGAGTTGTCTATCAATCAGCAGGCATCTCATATAAGTTCTTGTCAGACACTGAATCGATGGCAACAAGCGGAACAGTATCATGAAGCTGGAATTGAGTTTAAGTGTAAAGAGCACAACTAACATAACCTGACTTCTCTACTGGACATAACTTTTGACAAGGGCGAGGTGGAAATTCCATGCTTGCTTATTGATGAAAATACCATTTGCCTCTTCAGGAACTTGGTTGCATTTGAGCAAACATGCTCGCAGTATGGAAATGATGTCACTTCCTATTTCGCTTTTATGTCCCAGCTTGTTAGTACCCCCTGTGATGTTGCACTGCTTGCTCGCAAAGGAATAATCCTACACCACATGCGTACCGATGAAGAAGTGTCAACTCTTTTCAGCAAGCTGGGTAAGAATGTGGACTTTGATCAGAATGGTGCGCACTATCTTAAATCCGTTTGCCGTATGATGGAAGAGTATTATCAGAATCGCGTAAACAGATGGATGGCCTGGTTGTGGCATAATCATCTAAAAAATCCATGGTTGGTCTTAGCGGTAGTAGCAGCAGCTATCGTTCTTCTCTGCACCATTATCCAATCATTGTTATCCTTGCTTGCGTATTTGGATCAGACAACGGGTACTAATTAGGCAACCAGCTAGGTGGGCACTTGTTTCCCAACCCGTCAGAAGACAGTCTACTTCTGGATATCTTAATAGAAGGTTAACTGTTTCTATGTTTTCTGTCGACAGGTTCCACGCAATTTATAAACATTGGGTTGGACACCAATGTACTCCTTCAGGCATAAGAACAATGGTGCCCATACCCTGATTGGAAATCATTTGTTAGTGCCTCATCGAGTTATTTTTTTGCCATATAGTAACAGATTTTTTTGCATATCATATTTATGTAGGAGAGCTAGATATGTATTCATCAAGATAGAAAGAGTTCTACAACCCCATAAGTAAGGCACGACCGAATAAAACGAAAGCACAATATGCTAAGCAACATGAAAAGACCCAAGGACTGCTACTACCAAGAAACTTCACTTGGGTGGCCATCCATGACCCAATGAATGCCCTTCTCACCGGGCCACGACCAAGGAACCCTGGCTGATAGCTACAACTTATAAGGGCATTTCTAACCGATTCCCTAAAAGTTAGTGTAGTATCCAGTGGCGGTGGTCGCACCTAGCCGATCCCCTAAAGTTAGTGGAGTAAAAATAAAATTGTCTAGATTTTGTGTCCTAGCCGCAGGAACTTTAAACACCACACAATACATATCTTAAAAACATTCAAACTAAAATATGCATAGCATAACCGTCATAACATAAAGTTTCATCATCGCATTTTTCAAATTAAAACATGCGAAGTTCACCCAAAAAATATGCGAAGCTCATTAGAGGCAGCCATCCACCACGGGAGCTTGTAGCAGTATCCAACACACCACACTTGGCAACTACCACGACGACGACTATTGCACAAGCACCACAAAGACGGCACCAATCCGCACGATGAGCCCTCCATTTGCACGAGCATCAGGTCTGTCACCTCTACTCCGACCGTGACACAGTGTAAAAGCCACCTGTCATGACCCTGAAGCTGAAGAATAGTCCGATTGGTATTCAGTTACCTGTTCACCATATGATATTAAGGACAAAGTAGCTAGATCATTCATGGCAACCTTATGGGTAAAGTTATTCAATATACTGAGCATCCAACAACAATAACCGTACAAGGAGAAAGCAGCATTAAGGACTCCCACAACATTGTCTCTTACTAGCTCAACAAGGTTGAGCCGAGTTTTAAAGGAAAAGAACACAAAATTATTGGCAATTCCCTATTTCAAATTTTCAAACATGCCGAGTTTAAATACTTAAATTCGGCAAAGTAGTAAGGTTGAATTTCATAATCTGACAACAATTTTTCATAAATTTTGGAATATTGAGTTATTGATACTTCAATATTAAAATTCATAATTTTTAATTAAAACCTTTCAAAACTTTGATGCGATGAATGCAAGTTTTGATTAATTTTACTACTTTGAAATTTTAATCTTGTGTTTGCCTGCCAAAAAAGTATCTGATATAAGTAACAAAAAGAGGAAAAAGAAAAAAACAAATAAGTAACAAAAAGTGGTAGAGAGCATGAACAGAGTGAGATAGGCATTGATTAATAAAATTTACAGGGCAAGGAAAAGCATCCCAACCATGCATCACATGACCTTTAGTTTCTTCCAGAAATTAATAAATTTTGACTCAAATATAAAGCACCAAGAAATTGATATATTGCTCGAGATAATCAAATTCCTATGTTGCAACACTTACCTCGTTTGATCTGTAATATATTTGTACATGTACATCTTCAGTCCTTGACTTCTTGTTTTTGAATACTCGGGTTTCTTGCATACATGACAAGAACAAGAAACAATTAGCACTTGCCAATAATCCCTCAATTTTCAAAAAGTAAATTTGATTTGCAACATTGAGTTAGCATAGAATTTCTCCAAGGGTCTTCCCAGTAACTGCTTTCATAGAACATAGCACATAGTTCTCATCCGCTGCTATCCAGAACGACAAAGAAGAAGAAATCAATCTCTAAACAAAACTTAGACAAATCCCCGTAACCGGCCAGATTTCTTGTTTGCATTATTGCTCGAGAATCTTCAGTTGTAATACACCTTTTTATGAAACACATATGAGAGATGATGGTAAACATTCAGTAAGTACTTATTATTCTTAACAATCAGAAATTATCAAGAAATGATGCATGCAGAGGAGATACAAACATAAACCTGATGTTGCTAGTAGATAGTTGCAGATGCATACCCAATTCCGTAAGCAACATCTCTAGATTGCAGAAGTTGGGTCGTCTAGGCTCTTTTTCCTGTAAACATAGTATAGTATATATGTACTCCAGTTATCTATGAACACTTGCACTAAACTAATCAGCTTGCCGCCTGAACGAAACTCGGTGTAAGCTTCATGCAAACTGTACGAACTTGACAGCCATGGTAGCAGTGTACAACTGTGCATAACCTGGTAGTTTCATGCTTAACAACTTCTACAGTTTCGTTCAACGGTAATGGCTTCGTCTTTGACGTGCCACCTTGGAGGTCCGCAAAGCTGTATATCAGCGATGAAGCCGCGTCGAGCTCGGGTGAAAAGGTGATCCGTCATTTTTTCTTTTGGTGGCTGCTATGTGGTGCAGGAGGCAGGTGATAGGCATTGGTTCAAGCTCAGAGACGTTCTGCAGTCTTTTCAATTTTGTCATGTCGGCATTTACGTGGCTTGTATTTTAATCTTTATAGTATGAATGAGACACATATTACCATGAAAAAAAAACTTCTACAGTTTCAACAACTGGATGGAAAAGGCTCAATGGAATGACATGGTTGCAACTGCCGGTCTGACAGCCTAATCAAGAATTTCCTACTTGCAGAATGCGGATACAACACCCAAAAATTCACTTGAAGTCAAAACTATAATGCCAAATACAACTTTCTTTTAATGTCAAATCCTAAATAACCAATCCTCAGCTTAACTGAAATTTTCGACTAAATAAACTGAGTTGCTTGCGGTCCTGTCCATATTTCTTAACCGCTGAACCAATTGCAG
The DNA here is from genome assembly GCF_018294505.1 of Triticum aestivum. Classification (NCBI taxonomy): domain Eukaryota; kingdom Viridiplantae; phylum Streptophyta; class Magnoliopsida; order Poales; family Poaceae; genus Triticum; species Triticum aestivum. Next base: position 572,420,736 of record NC_057802.1, read on the forward strand.
CAAATAAATACATCTCGGATACCTACATAAAAATTTCTACAATTTCTATTAAGGTGACCTGGACAAAAACTGGCTCTAACTTGGTGGAACATAGATGAACAGATTACTGCGCAGCTTGTTAGGACTAGTACTCAGACCAAATTAAGGAGTTATTTTGCTGCCTGTTAAAGTACCACAAGGCTGAGTATATATTTCAGAGAAAGGAAACAAAGCCAGGGTAGATACGCAAGTGATCTTGGAATCGAAATGAAGGAAATAATGGGACCAACTGTCACGATGCATATCACCACGGGAAAAAGAATCGGAGACGGTGAGCAATGAACAGCCATATATCAAGCTATCACCACGTACGGACACATACAAAGGGCAACTATCACCACTGAATTTACCTTAGGAGCTCAGCAACGAGTTGGACAAAGGTAGAAGCGAGCTGGACAGAGGCGTGCTAGACAGGACGAGCTCAGGGCGGCCGCACCTCCACCGGATCTGCAGCCTGGCGTACTCATGCCCTCAGCGGCCTAGGCCTCGAGCACCTCCTGCGTGACGGTGGGGTGTGAGCGAGATGGGGCAGCGTGCTTGACGACGGAACAAAGGAGAGAGCTCTGGGAAGCTGCAGACAACAAGCACGGGCACATCCCGTGCAGCCAGGCAGCCAATGCCCCGGCGATCGACAACGGCTAGGGTTAGCCATCCTGGCGCATATGGGGGCATGGAGGACGCCATGGCAGAGGGGAATACGAGGTGTTCTTGAGGCCGAGCCGGGCGGAAGGTACAGAAACACGTGTTAGACTGTATATATATACACGTAGGCTCTGTGTAAATATTATAACATTGTATTGTACCTCTTGATATCTCTATATAATGAGATAGCCACATCCCGTTTAAGGTGTCGAGCCACTTTCCCAAACCCTATGTTTTACATGGTATCAATTTAGGTTCCGATGTCTTCCGTTGCACCACCAGCCGCCGCCGCCGCGCCGGCCCTCGCCCCGATGTCGCCCTTCCTGGCCTCTCGGCCCCTCGCGGCGACGTATGGGGCCTTGCCGCCGCCGCCCGCTTCCCCGCATGCATCGGGCACTCCGGACGATCTGATCGCCCCGCCCGAGCCCGCGGCGCTGCCGGCCTATGGCGGCCCTCCTCCGCCGAACCCGAACCCTGGCGCTGGTCCTCCGTCGTACGGCGCTCCCGCGCCCTCCTATGGTGCGCCCCCGTCGCCGTCGTCCTTGTGGCCGGTGCCGGCTTATGCTGTGCCGCCGCCGTCGCAACCCTACACGGCGGCGCCGCCGCAGCACCACCACTACCCGGCGCCACCACCGTAGGCCTATGGGGGCGCGGCCACCTCGCCGTATGGCGTCCCTGCAGCGCCCGGCCACGACGCTTTGGCTGTCGTTCCTCCCGGCTCCTACTCCTCGCCTGGCGCCTACGGTTCCTACTCGACGATGATTCCTCATCCAGAGGCGGCTCCGTCCATGGATCCCTATGCACCACTGCAGGCGAACACTGCTCAACCCGTGGCGCCTTCACCGTTTTATTTCTCGCACCTGCTGCTGGTGAAGCTCGCGCCGGACAACTACCTGTCGTGGCGTGCTTAGGTCTTGTCTCTACTCCGCAGCCGCTACTTGGAGGGCTATGTCGACGGATCCATCCCGTGCCCGCCCCCTCAACATCCGGCGTATCACACGTGGGTGGGTGGCGCAGGATCAGGCCATCCTCTCCGCCATCCAGTCTTCGCTCACGCCGAGTGTTTCGTCGATGGTCATCTTCGCCGCTACATCCAGGGAGGCGTGGGCGGCACTCCACACTAGTTTCGCCTCCCAGTCTTAGGCGCGTGCACATTCTATACGCACCGAGCTGGGCGAGACCAAGCTTGGAGATCTCAGCATCACGGAGTACTTCAACAAGATGACGAGCCTCACCGACACTTTGGCCTCTGTTGGTCAGCCGCTCCAGGATGAGGACTTCACCACCTTTGTGCTTAACGGGCTCGATGATGACTATGACAATCTCATTGAGAACATCCATGGTCGCGAGGATCCGCTCCCGCGTCGTGAGCTCTATGCGCGTCTCCTTGGCCGTGAGCAGCGCATCAAGGCGCGCCGTGTTTCCCCAAAGCTTCGTCTCCGCCAACGCTGCTACTCGCGGCAAACCTCAGAAGTCGGCTCCATCAGGTGGCAAACCGGCGCCTTCCTCGCAGCAGGCCTCGCGGGGCAACGCGCCGACCATCACTGGCGGGAGTCGCCCAGTTGCTTGCTGTTCTAGTTGTGGTGCTCCTCAGGCCTTTCAGCTTTGTGGGATAGATCGTCATCTCGCCGCGCGCTGTCACAGATGCTACAAGCAAGACTTCCTTGGCCTTGGCAACAATGGCAAAGGGAATGATAAGCAGGCCCGCAGCTGCTGTGACGGGTCATGAGCACGGACGCACTCCGTCCTACTCTATTGATCCTACATGGTACATGGACACGGGAGCTACGAACCACCTCACCAACGACATGGGCAAGCTCTCCACTCAGGAGCCATATCGCGGCCATGATCAGGTGCACACCGCCAATGGAGCAGGTATGCGCATCTCCCATGTTGGTCAGGCATCACTTCTTGCACACAATTCACGAAAACTGCATCTTTCTAATGTTCTTCGTATTCCTACTGCTTCGCGTAGTTTGTTGTCTGTTCCACAACTTACTCGTGATAATAATGTCCTTGCTGAGTTTCACCCTTTTCGTTTCTTTATCAAGGATCGGGACACGAGGGCCGTTCTGCTTAGCGGTCGTCTTCGCCGTTGCTTGTATGCACTTGACGTGCCGACCGCACCTCCTATGCAGTTTTCTCCTCAGGCGTTCAGCGGTGTTCGTGTGTCATCTACACATTGGCATGCGCATCTGGGTCATCCTGCTGCTCCTATAGTTCGTCATGTGTTGCATCGTCATGAACTACCGGTTGTATCAAATAAAATTGTTGAAACTATTTGTGATGCCTGTCAGCAGGGCAAGAGTCATCAACTTCCGTTTTCAGAGTCTAGTTGTGTTGTGAAACATCCTCTTGAGCTTGTGTTTTCTGATGTATGGGGTCATGCCCAAACGTCTGTCAGTGGCCACAATTATTATGTCAGTTTCATTGATGCTTATAGTCGGTTACTTGGCTTTATCTTATTAAGGAAAAGTCTGATGTGTTTGATGTTTTTATACAGTTTCAAGCACATGTTGAGCGTCTCCTTAGCCAAAAAATTATTCATGTTCAAACCGACTGGGGGGGGGGTGAATATCACAACCTCAACTCATTTTTAACAAGCTTGGGATCACACATCGTATGTCTTGTCCTCATACACATCAGCAGAATGGAACCGCTGAACGTAAGCATCGTCATCTTGTAGAAACTGGCATTACTTTATTAGCTCATGCCTCCGTTCCTTTTAGGTTCTGGAGTGATGCCTTCTCCACTGCCTATTTTTTTGATCAATAGGCTGCCCTCACGACTACTGAGTATGAAAACTCCACTTGAACTCTTGCTCAATGAAACCCCAGACTACACCTTCCTCAAAGTCTTCGGGTGTGCGTGTTGGCCTCATTTGCGTCCGTATAACAAACATAAGCTAGAGTTTCGGTCGAAAAAGTGTGTCTTCCTTGGGTATAGTTCCCTTCATAAAGGGTACAAATGCCTACATGTTCCCACCAATCGCGTCTATATTTCTCGTGACGTTGTATTTGATGAGAATGTGTTCCCCTTTCGTGCACTTCCGAACAACTCTATCACTCCTATGCCAGACGTTTCTTCTAACACACCCTCGCCTGATCAATTTGTGGATGTTGCAAATGCTCATGTGTTGCTTCCTAACCATGCTGCAGGTGTTGGACGTGGTGCTCATCTTGAGCTCCTTGATGATGAAGCTATGGACACCACTCACGATGGGCACGTCGATCCCATGCATGGCGGGTTGTGCCCGCTAGCCCGACGCACCCGCACCGGCTCCACGGGCGCCGCCTGCACCCGCAGCTGCCCCGCGAGTGTTAGCCTCGCCCAGCTCGCCTGGCTTGGTGGCCGCTTCGCCTGGGCCTGCTGGCGGGTTCCACCCGCGGGCGTCGCCTTCGCCCGGCCCAGTGGCAGGCAGTCCGGCGACTACTTCAGCTGCGCCGAGCAGCCCCGCCTGGGCCCCCTCGGCTCCTCGTGGGCCGGCCTCGTCGCCAACTGGACTCGGCAGTCCCGCCTCGGCCCCGTCGTCTGCCTCTGAGCCTAACGACTCCGGCTCGTCCAGCTCGCGGTCAGGATTGGCCTCGCCTTTGTAGATATTTTGGGACAGCTGGCGCATAGCACAGCAACGGTCGGAAATTTGAGTATCAAATTCCTCAGGGCTATCATGTTCCTCACTGTGTAGGCAATCCGCACTGGCGAACTCCTAACTCCTCAGTCAGAATAAATTCCTCAGAGACCAGAAGAACTTCGTCTCTGTCACTGAAGAATTTGACTGAACTGTATGAGATTTCCAATGGCTTCACTCGAAGGGATTGGTAGGTGTAGGATTTTGAGTTGAGCATCACATGGAAATTTTTCATTAGTATTTCCTCGACCCCCTTTAACAATACGGTGTTCCTATGACTCAAGAAAGAGAAAATGAAACTACGAAAACAAAAGTCTTCATGCTTCATGTTCCTCGAATGAATACCAAGTCTTCAAGGTCACACCAATTTCTTCACTTTCAAAGTCTTCAGAAATCCAAAGTCTTCAGTCGAAGAACTTCATTTTTAGGGGTCGACTTTCTTTGTAAATATCAAACTCCTCATAGACTTATAGACCTGTGTACACTCATAAACACATTAGTCCCTTAACATATAAGTCTTCAATACACCAAAATCACTAAGGGGCACTAGATGCACTTACAATCTCCCCCTTTTTGGTGATTGATGACAATATAGGTTAAGTTTTCAACGGGGATAAACATATGAAGTGTAAATACTGATATTGAGGAATTTGATTGCAAGATATAGAAGAACTCCCCCTGAAGATGTGCATAGTGAGGAATTTGCTTTTGAAGCAATGCACACTTGAAGAGTTGAATCATGGAGATCTCCCCCTATATCTTGTAATTCAGACATGCATTTGACATAATATATGAAGAATTTGAAATGCATGATGAAATATGGTGAGTGATGTAATTCAGCATGCGTGCAATAACATTAACGAGGAATAAGCATGCAGAAGAAACAACAAAAGTATCAGGCCACCATAGAGTTTAAGTTTACAACTCGATCCAACAAAGTCATCAGAAGAACGAGAGTTGTAACTTTAGAAAAAAAACGCCCATATAAGATAGACCCGCTTGAAGACTAACTCAAATTTCTCCCCCTTTGTCATCAAATGACCAAAAGGTTCGAAAATGAGGACTAACGCCCCTGAAGAATATCAAAGTGGTGAAGGAGCGTCAGCGTTGTTGGGGTCGTTTGTTGATGTCGGGCCTGCTGCAGTGTCGTCCAAGTCTTCATGTTCATCACTGTCACGTGATGAAGAATAGGAGCTGGCCACCAAGGAAGGAACCTTGACCTTCTTGTACTTCTTCGGAGGAGGTGCAGCCCAGTCAAGATCTTCCTTGAGACCCATTTTCTTCAGATCTTCTTCACCATATATGTGCGACAGAACAGCCCAGGTGCGGTTGAGGGTTTCATGAAGGTAGTAGTGGTTTTTCTTCACTGCATTATGGGTAGCAGTCATGTTGTGAAGAATTGAACCAAACTGACGCTTGACCCATTTATGATTGCGATCAACCTTCTGGTGAAGACTGAGGAGAAGCTCATGGTCAGTCATCACCCTGGGAGCTGTGCCTTGAGGATTTGGCTTGGTTGCGTTGGCGGCAGAGTCATGGGTGGCAGAGTCATCATTGGTGGAGTAGGATGCAGCCTTGTGAAATTGACCATCCAATGGACGAATGCCTTCATCAATTACAGCCGTAGCCTTGCCCTTTTCATCAGCTGAGGAAAATGTCCATTTGAGGACTTCAATTGGGGGCAAGTAGCTGCAATGGTTTAGTGTATCAGCTTTGTAGTTGAGTGAAGATCTTGTTCTGATGAATCTCATAATCCATGGTGCATAAGGCTTCAACTCAAATGGTGACATTGCAACATTGGCCAGAGTCCTCATGAAGAAATCATGGAATTTGACGGGAACGCCATGAATGATATTGAAAAGCAGATTCTTCATGATGCCAACGACTTCTTCTTCATTTGAGTCGTGGCCCTTGATAGGACTCAATGTCTTCGTCAGAATGCGATAGACAGTCCGAGGCACATACAACAATTCCTTCACAAGGAATTTTGTTCTTGGGGCCTGACCTGGCTTCAAAGGCTTCATCAGCACTTGCATATAGTGATCTGTAAGCTCAGGTTCATTGTAGACGCAACAAGCACCTTCAAGGGGCGGACTGAGAGGCAAAGCACGAAGCAATTCAGTAGCTGGTGCTTTGTAGTGAGTGTTTTCAGACATCCAGTCCAGCACCCATGAATTCACATCTTCAGAGTTGCATAAAATTGAAGAATTAGCTCTTCATTCCAATCACATATGTCAGTGCAGAAATTTGACAGTCCAGCGTCGTAGAGAACACTGAGTACTGGCCTGAAGCATGGCTGAGATTCCATATCCACGTGAGGAATGTGCTCATGATCGAAGACTTTGTCTTTGTTGAACAGCACTGAGGAATAAAAATTTGCCTGGCTGGCAGTCCAGAAACGCCTCTTCCTTATGCGAGCAGAGTCATAAGGGTTGTAATCAGTGAAGAATACGTGCTCGCCAAAGAAGGCATCAGCCTTGAATTTTTGCTTCCTTGAGAATGGATCCTTTGGCTTGGGCAAAGGAGTGCCAGTCAGTTGCATGATGACCTCAGGAATCGCAATCTCAGGTTCTTCAGGCTGAGGAATTTCTGGTTCCTCTTCAGTGGCAGCCTGGTTCTTCAAATCTTCATTTTCATTTTCTTCAGCACTAGCGGCTGGAATGTCTTCATGAGCTTCATCAGATCCCATTTGAACTGTAGTGGCTGGGGACTGAGGAATTTGCTGCAGTGGAGTGAAGAGTGCAGAATTGGAGTGCTGACTTTCCCAAAAGTCATCATTCATCACTGGTGTGGTACAGCCAATGTCCACATCTTCTTCTTCAATTTCTTCAACGCCAGCCTCTTGAGCAGTAAACTGAGGCATAGGCGAGGATACTGTGGGGGTTGAAGGGACTATATCCACTTCAATTTCTTCATCCATCTGCTCTGACGTAGCAGCAGAAGGATTTTCTTCATAAGATCCGCTAGGGATCACATATTCTTCATCAAAAGGGATGATTTCCTTTGATGGCATGGAGGAAACTGGAACATCATCCATTGGGTGAGCAAATGAGCTTGTCAATTTCTTCATCTTCTTCGGTGCTGAAGAATCTGAAGGAGTTGATGCTTTCCTTTTCTTCACTGCTGCACGCTCTGCAGCTTTGGTCTTCTTCACATCTGATGTAGATGGAAGGATTGGAGTTGGAGTAGGCACAGGAGGAGCAGAGGAGTGTGGTTGATTTTCTTCAGGCACAACTGATGCAGTTGCCCTGACCTCTTCATTTTCTTCAGGCGCACCACTAGTGGGTGCCCTGGCAATTTCTTCAGCGGCTGGAATGCAGTCATCAGCCCTGGAACTCACATTTTCTTCAGCAGCCTGATTGTCATCAGCGGTGCTGGCATGTTCTTCAGTTGGCTGAGCAGATGCTTCAGCCTGAGGAACTTCTTGTTGTGATGGGGCTGCAACATTTGAAGTGAACATCTTAGTCAGTTTGACAAACCTGACCTTGGCTCCTTTTCCATCAGCATAGTAAGCGTTGAAATCATCGCTGAGGACTTTGATTTCAGATTGGATCTTCACAAGTTCATCAGTTGTCATAGAGACAACGTTGTTCTTCAGGAATTTCTCTTTCCTGTACTGAGCTTTCTTGAGCTGTCTCCCCTTCTCAAATTTCCATTTTTCTTCTTGGATGAAGGCAGTCAGCATATGACTTTGACCAGGAGTCAGCTTGAAGTCAGGCATAGGAGTGTTTGGGTCCTTGTGCCAGAGGTCAATGTAGTCGAGGATCAACTTTGGATCCAAAAGCAGTGGCACATCTGTGCCCTTGGCTCTAGCGGCCCTGACTTGCCTATCTTTGATTATTTCAGCAAGTTCTTCATCATCAGCTTCGTCTTCTTCAGACGGTACTTGGAAGGCGACCTGCCTCTTGTGAGGACTTGGGTGAGAGCCTCGTCCAGCAGTGGTCTTTGTCTTCAACAGAGATGGTCCTGTTGAAGAATTTGGTGCAGCTGAGGAACTAGCTGAAGCTCCTGAGGCAATTGAGATGCCTGTAGTCCTTTGGCACGTGGCAAGATGCACAAGTGCTGAGGATTTGGGCGGAGCAACTGAGGACTTTGGAGGAGCAGGAGTGGCATGAGGAATTGGCCGTGAGGGCTTGGCTGAGGAAATTGGCCGTGAGGGCATTGAAGAAGAGGCACTTGGCTTGTGCGCAGGCTTCTTTGCCATGGATTTCTTCGGCCTTACAGAGGCCTCAGCAGCAGCAGCAGTAGAGTCTTCGTTGAATTTATTCACTACATCTTTTGCCTGTTTGGCCAACTTTGCCTGGCGCTTGGCCCATTCTTCAGGAAAATCCTCACCGCGCTTGATGCTAGTGGGATCTGCCTCTTGGCCAGGTGCCAATGGTGGTCTTGAGCATGGAGGAGTAACAGCGAATTTCTTCATGTATTTTGGAGTCACATACTTGTACTCCCTCCACTCTTTTGCCCATCTCCTTTCTATCCTCTGAATGCGCACCTTGCGTTGATTCTTATCTTCCTCAAGGGGTGTGCAGTACCCAGCATAAATATCCTCAGGGATTTCAAAGGCAGTATTGATTTCAGGCCTCTTTCCTCCTTTCTGTGGCTTCTTTCCATCAGCCATTTTCTTCAGTTGAGGAATTTGAACAATTGAACTCTCTGAAGAAGTATGCAACTTTTCTTTTTGGAACATTGCAAATGAGTTAAGTTGATGAGAACCTAGTGATTCAGCAGCGGACATGAGTACCTGTGAACAGAGTATAGTTGCGAGGAATTTGGAGAGGTCATATGCGTTCTCAGAAGGTTTTTCAAAAAGAACAAGTTTGAGGAATTTGACCAGTTGAGTCTTGAAGAATTTCACTAAGCATTCTTTGTCTTAGGTTCCAGAGTTGCATAGATCGAAGATCCACACAATTGAGGAATCTTGAAGAAAAATGATGCTTAGAGAAACGAATCAAGAACAGATGAGATGTGAGGTGTTTAGTGTGTGAAAAAAGTTTGAAGAATAAACACCTTTGAGGATTTTGTAGAAAACATTTGAATCAAAGAGGGCAGTAAAAGTAACTTTTAATTACCCTGAACGAAGAACACGACGAACTGTGAGGTGGAGAAGTGAAGTTCGTCTGTGAAGATCTTCCATGCCCTAACTCGGCGGAGGAAGACGGCTACGGCGGCGGCGGAGTGAAGATTTCCGCGGCCGGCGCGAGTACGGCGGCGACGAGGTCGAGGCAGTGAAGCTCTTCCTCACCGGCGATGATGAAGTAGTGGCAGCGCTAGGGTTTGAGAAGCTTGAGCTGGAGAGAGGTCAAGTGGAGTAAAAGGAGTGAGGAAGAGGAGAGGGGTATTTATAGCCACGGTGAAAAACCGTTCGCCCGAAGAAATTGGACGAACGTGCCCCTGACCCTTCTCATTCGCTTGACATGTGTCACCCACGTACTGAGATGTGGAGATTGTGTTAGATCGTGGGAGAATAGATAAGTATATCGTGGAATGCGGAACGGTTTGAGCGGCAAAGCCGAAAATTTGGATAAGATCAGTTAAAAGTTCCGTTCGCAAATTCTTCAGCTTACAAGGACACAGTGAAGATTTTGAACGAGTTTCAAATAGAACGCACATGAAGAATTTGTGAATAGATTGGGTTGAGTATAGCATAGAGGGGGAAGGGCGATCACATTCACTTAGCAAAAAAACAAACTTGAAGAATTAGCCATAAGTGAATGCTATAGAGGACATAAACTCATATATATATATATAGCCAATGAAGAAAAACGACGGAAACAGTGAAGACAATGCAAAGTTGAAGAAAATGAACAACTGAGGAATTTCAAAAACTTAGGAAAAACTAAAATTGAAGATTTTCAACTTTTGTGGTGGCGTGACCCACCGTATAAGAATGATGATTTCAGACACCGCGTACAATTGTCGTAGGGTTCTGAGAATTAATTTCTTCACACTTAGAGTGTTATTCTTCATTGATTGAAGAAAAACGTTTCTTCATGTGCTGCACATATAAGTCATCAATTTTGCATAAGTGTTAGGATGAGTGTCCTTTTCAAAGAACATTCGAAGATTCGAAGATATTTAGCTCACACCGCAACTTGCTAAATCTCTTCTCATCCAAGGGCTTTGTGAAGATATCGGCTAGCTGTTCTTCAGTCTTCACATGCTCAATAGAAATGTCGCCCTTCAACACATGATCGCGAAGAAAATGATGACGAATCTGAATGTGCTTTGTCTTCAAGTGCTGAACTGGGTTGTGAGCAATCTTGATGGCACTCTCATTGTCACAGAAGAGAGGCACATTCTTCACGTTGACGCCGTAGTCCTTGAGAGTTTGCTTCATCCACAGCAATTGAGCATAGCAAGAGCCAGCAGCAATGTACTCAGCTTCAGTAGTAGACAGTGATACGCAGTTCTGTTTCTTCGAGGACCAACAAACCAAAGATCGTCCAAGGACATGACATGTACCAGATGTTGACTTGCGGTCCACACGATCACCAGCATAGTCAGAGTCAGAATATCCAATGAGATCAAAAACCGAGCCCTTGGGGTACCATAATCCTAGTGTTGGTGTGTGAGCTAGATATCGAAGAATATGCTTCACAGCCTTATGGTGTGACTCCTTCAGTGTAGCTTGAAATCGGGCACACATGCAAACACTAGCATAATGTCTGGCCTAGATGCACATAAATACAATAAAGAACCAATCATGGAGCGGTATACCTTTTGATCGAAGTCAATACCATTTTCATCAGTGCACAGATGGCCATTTGTGGGCATAGGAATTTTGACTCCTTTGCAATCTTGCATGCCGAATTTCGTCAGTACATCCTTGAGGTATTTCTCCTGAGATATGAATATGCCATTGCGCTGTTGACGAATTTGAAGACCTAAGAAGAATTTCAACTCTCCCATCATAGACATTTGATATTCTTCACTCATCATATAGGCAAATTCATCACTATATCGTTGGTCAGTACAGCCAAAGATGATATCATCAACATATATTTGGCACACAAACAATTCATCATCATATGATTTAGTGAAAAGAGTAGGGTCGAGTGAACCGGGTTTGAAGCGTTTCTTCATGAGGAATTCCTTCAAAGTACCATACCACGCCCGAGGGGCCTGCTTGAGGCCATAGAGGGCCTTATTTAGTCTGAAGACTTTGTCAGGATGCTTAGGATCTTCAAAACCTGGGGGTTGAGCAACATATACTTCTTCCTCAAGCTTACCATTGAGGAATGCACTTTTCACATCCATTTGATATAAAGTGATATCATGATGGTTAGCATAAGCAAGTAATATGCGAATAGCTTCAAGTCTAGCAACAGGTGCAAAAGTTTCATCGAAATCAATTCCTTCAACCTGTGTGTAGCCTTGAGCTACTAGCTGTGCCTTATTCCTCACCACAAGGCCATTTTCATCTTGCTTCTTGCGGTAGATCCACTTTGTGCCAATGATATTGTGTTTGCGAGGATCTGGACGATTGACCAGTTCCCAGACGTTGTTGAGCTCGAACAGATGTAATTCTTCTTGCATGGCCTGAATCCACTCAGGCTCCAGAAATGCTTCATCTACCTTAGTGGGCTCTGTGATAGAGACAAAAGCATAGTGCCCACAAAAGTTAGATAAATGTGAAGCTTTTGAGCGTGTGAGAGGACCTGGTGCTTCAATGTCATCGATGATCTTTTCAACTTGCACTTCTTTTGCAACGCGAGGATGAGTTGGTTGTCGTCGAGTAATTTGATCAGAATTTTCTTCAGCATTTTCTTCAGGTGCATTAGCTCGACGTTCTTCTCGTTCTGGAATGAATTCTTCAGCAGATTCTTCGGTAGGAATGACATCCTCAGTAGCCTTGAACTTGATAGTTTCCTCAGGTGCTGGTTCATCTATCACAGAGGGTAGGTGCTCTCTTTGCAAGCCATTAGTTTCATCGAACCGCACATCTACAGTTTCAACAACCTTGTGAAGAACGTTGTTGAAGAGTCTGTAGGTGTGTGAGTCCCTTCCGTAACCAAGCATAAAACCTTCATGTGCTTTCGGTGCAAATTTAGCATTGTGATGAGGATCTCTAATCCAACATTTAGCACCGAAGACTTTGAAATAACTCACATTGGGTTTCTTGTCAGTGAGGAGTTCATAGGCAGTCTTCTTGAAGAATTTGTGAAGATATACCCTGTTGATGATATGGCACGCAGTATAAATTGCCTTAATCCAGAAGTGACGAGGCGTCTTGTACTCATCAAGCATAGTGCGAGCCATCTCAACAAGAGTCTTGTTCTTGCGCTCCACGACGCCATTCTGCTGAGGAGTGTATGGAGCAGATAACTCATGAGTAATACCAAGTCCATCAAGATAGTCATCAAGACCAGAATTCTTGAACTCAGTTCCATTGTCACTTCTAATGTGCTTGATCTTCACACCAAAGTTGGTTGAAGCCCTCGAGGAAAATCGTTTGAAGACTTCCTGCACTTCATGTTTGTAAGTAACAATGTGTACCCATGTGTAACGAGAGTAATCATCAACAATAACAAGGCCATAGAGAGATGCGTCATTTGTGACAGCTGAGTAATGGTTAGGACCAAAGAGGTCCATGTGAAGCAATTCGAATGGTCGAGTAGTGGTCATGATAGTCTTCGCTGGATGCTTAGCCTTGGTCATCTTTCCAGCTTCACAAGCTCCACACGGGTGATCCTTGAGGAATTTGACATTCTTAATGCCAATGACATGCTTCTTCTTTGCAAGTGTGTGCAAATTCCTCATGCCTGCATGACCAAGTCATCGATGCCATAGCCACCCTTCTGAAGCTTTTGCAAGTAGGCACACGGCTGGTTGTGGTCCTGTAGAGAAATCAACAATATACAAGTCTCCTCTCCTAAAGCCTTCGAAGACTTTGGAATTGTTAGCTTCCATAACCACAACACAACGATACTTGCCAAAGACAACTACCATATCAAGATCACAAAGCATTGAGACAGACATAAGATTGTATCCTAAGGACTCGACAAGCATGACTTTGTCCATGTGTCGATCGTTTGTGATCGCAACCTTACCTAGACCCAATACCTGACTTTTTCCTTTGTCAGCGAAGATGATATGCTTCAGATGCGATGGTGATAAGGGAGCATCCATCAATAGATTCTTGTCACCAGTCATGTGATTTGTACATCCACTATCAAGGACCCACTCAGTGGCTTTGGGTTGATCATCCTGCAGATGAATTAGTGCAGCTTACGAACTTCATATACTTCATCAGAGAAGAATGTGACATCACAATTCATTAGACGAATTTCATCAAGCAATGCAACAGTTAAACAGTATGAGGACGTGAGAAATGAAAGTTCATTTCTTCATGATTAGCCTGCGTCCTTTCAGGCACTCTTCAGGTCTCCAGCAAATTCTTCAGACGTTCAAGCACGTCTGGAGACCTGACCCTGCAGAAGAGATTAGTTCTTTTTATTCACCACCCACATCTGAAGGGGTGGCAAAGAGTGCATCACTCTGCGAGCTCCATACGAGAAAGGTGGCATAGAAGCCAATCCATTTCGTTTCACATAAGAGAAGTTAGGGTAAGCATATGAATTAGTAGAGAAATTCTCCGAGGACTTATGAACATAATGATTAGAAGAATAATGCTCATATTCATAGCCCTTGGCTCTTCCCTGTGAAACAGAGTTGTTAGCACGATGATGTTCATATGAGGACTTTGATCCTTTTGAGGAATTTGATCCATGTGAGGAATTTGGTCCGTATGAGGACTTGGATCCATATGAAGAATTTGGTCCATGTGAAGAATTTGATCTGGGGTTCCTATTCTTCACAGGTGGTGTCATGAGGACATTCACCTGAAGACTTTCAAGGAACCTTTTGGGTGTTGGGGAACGTAGTAATTTCAAAAATTTCATACGCACACGCAAGATCATGGTGATGCATAGCAACGAGAGGGGAGAGTGTTGTTCACGTACCCTCGTAGACCAAAAGCGGAAGCGTTAGCACAACACGGTTGATGTAGTCGTACGTCTTCACGATCCGACTGATCAAGTACCGAACGCACGACACCTCTGAGTTCAGCACACGTTTAGCCCGATGACGTCCCTCGAACTCCGATCCAGCCGAGTGTTGAGGGAGAGTTTCGTCAGCACGACGTCGTGGTGACGATGATGATGTTCTACCGACGCAGGGCTTCGCCTAAGAACCGCTACAGTATTATCGAGGTGGACTATGGTGGAGGGGGGCACCGCACACGGCTAAAAGATCAAGCGATCAATTGTTGTGTCTATGGGGTGCCCCCTGGCCCCGTATATAAACGAGCAAGGGGGGAGGCGGCCGGCCAAGGAGGAGGGCGCGCCAAGGGGGGAGTCCTACTCCCACCGGGAGTAGGACTCCTCCTTTCCTTGTTGGAGTAGGAGAGAAGGAAAGAGGGGGAGAGGGAGAAGGAAAAGGGGGCTGCACCCCTTGTCCAATTCGGACCAGAGGGGGGGTGCACGCCTCCTTCCTTTTGGCCTCTCTCCTCTATTCCCGCATGGCCCAATAAGGCCCAATACTTCTCCCCGGCGAATTCCTGTAACTCTCCGGTACTCCGATAAATACCCGAATCACTCGGAACCTTTCCGAAGTCCGAAAATAGTCATCCAATATATCGATCTTTACGTCTTGGCTATTTCGAGACTCCTCGTCATGTCCCCGATCTCATCCGGGACTCCGAACTACCTTCGGTACATCAAAACATATAAACTCATAATATAACTGTCGTCGAAACGTTAAGCGTGAGGACCCTACGGGTTTGAGAACTATGTAGACATGACCGAGACACGTCTCCGGTCAATAACCAATAGCGGAACCTGGATGCTCATATTGGCTCCCACATATTCTACGAAGATCTTTATCGGTCAGACCGCATAACAACATACGTTGTTCCCTTTGTCATCGGTATGTTACTTGCCCGAGATTCGATCGTCGGTATCTCAATACCTAGTTCAATCTCGTTACCGGCAAGTCTCTTTACTCGTTCCGTAATACATCATCCCGCAACTAACTCATTAGTTGCTATGCTTGCAAGGCTTATAGTGATGTGCATTACTGAGTGGGCCCGGAGATACCTCTCCGACAATCGGAGTGACAAATCCTAATCTCGAAATACGCCAACCCAACAAGTACCTTCGGAGACACATGTAGAGCACCTTTATAATCACTCAGTTACGTTGTGACGTTTGGTAGCACACAAAGTGTTCCTCCGGTAAACGGGAGTTGCATAATCTCATAGTCATAGGAACATGTATAAGTCATGAAGAAAGCAGTAGCAACATACTAAACGATCAAGTGCTGAGCTAACGGAATGGGTCAAGTCAATCACATCATTCTTCTAATGATGTAATCCCGTTAATCAAATGACAACTCATGTCTATGGCTAGGAAACATAACCATCTTTGATTAACAAGCTAGTCAAGTAGAGGCATACTAGTGACACTCTGTTTGTCTATGTATTCACACATGTATCATGTTTCCGGTTAATACAATTCTAGCATGAATAATAAACATTTATCATGATATAAGGAAATAAATAATAACTTTATTATTGCCTCTAGGGCATATTTCCTTTAGTCTCCCACTTGCACTAGAGTCAATAATCTAGTTCACATCACCATGTGATTTAATACCAATAGTTCACATCACCATGTGATTAACACCCATAGTTCACATCGTTATGTGACCAACACCCAAAGGGTTTACTAGAGTCTATAATCCAGTTCACATCGCTATGTGATTAACACCCAAAGAGTACTAAGGTGTGATCATGTTTTGCTTGTGAGAGAAGTTTAGTCAATGGGTCTGCCATATTCAGATCCGTATGTATTTTGCAAATTTCTATGTCTACAATGCTCTGCATGGAGCTACTTTAGCTAATTGCTCCGACTTTCAATATGTATCCAGATTGAGACTTATAGTCATCTGGATCAGTGTCAAAACTTGCATCGACGTAACCCTTTACGACGAACCTTTTTGTCACCTCCATAATCGAGAAACATATCCTTATTCCACTAAGGATAATTTTTGACCGCTGCCAAGTGATCTACTCCTAGATCACTATTGTACTCCATTGCCAAAATCAGTGTAGGGTATACAATAGATCTGGTACACAGCATGGCATACTTTATAGAACCTATGGCCAAGGCATAGGGAATGACTTTCATTCTCTTTCTATCTTCTGCAGTGGTCTGGCTTTGAGTCTTACTCAATTTCACACCTTGTAACACAGGCAAGAACTCTTTCTTTGACTGTTCCATTTTGAACTACTTCAAAATCTTGTCAAGGTATGTACTCATTGAAAAAACTTATCAAGTCTCTTGATCTATCTCTATAGATCTTGATGCTCAATATGTAAGCAGCTTCACCGAGGTCTTTCTTTGAAAAATTCCTTTCAAACACTCCTTTATGCTTTGCAGAATAATTCTACATTATTTCCGATCAACAATATGTTATTCACATATACTTATCAGAAATGTTGTAGTGCTCCCACTCACTTTCTTGTAAATACAGGCTTCACCGCAAGTCTGTATAAAACTATATGCTTTGATCAACTTATCAAAGCGTATATTCCAACTCCGAGATGCTTACACCAGTCCATAGATGGATCGCTAGAGCTTGCATATTTTGTTAGCACCTTTAGGATTGACAAAACCTTCTAGTTGCATCATATACAACTCTTCTTTAATAATTCCATTTAAGGATTGCAGTTTCATTATCCATTTGCCAGATTTCATAAAATGCGGCAATTGCTAACATGATTCGGACAGACTTAAGCATAGATACGAGTGAGAAACTCTCATCGTAGTCAACATCTTGAACTTGTCAAAAATCTTTTGCGACAATTCTAGCTTTGTAGATAGTAACACTACTATCAGCGTCCGTCTTCCTCTTGAAGATCCATTTATTTTCTATGGCTTGCCGATCACCGGGCAAGTCAACCAAAGTCCACACTTTGTTCTCATACATGGATCCCATCTCAGATTTCATGGCCTCAAACCATTTTGCGGAATCTGGGCTCATCATCGCTTCCTCATAGTTCGCAGGTTCGTCATGGTCAAGTAACATGACCTCTAGAACTGGATTACCGTACCACTCTGGTGCGGATTTCATTCTGGTTGACCTACGAGGTTCGGTAGTAACTTGATCTGAAGTTACATGATCATCATCATTAGCTTCCTCACTAACTGGTGTAGGAGTCACAGGAACAGATTTCTGTGATGAACTACTTTCCAATAAGGGAGCAGGTACAGTTACCTCATCAAGTTCTACTTTCCTCCCACTCACTTCTTTCGAGAGAAACTCCTTCTCTAGAAAGGATCCATTCTTAGCAACGAATGTCTTGCCTTCAGATCTGTGATAGAAGGTGTACCCAACTGTCACCTTTGGGTATCCTATGAAGACACATTTCTCCGATTTAGGTTTGAGCTTATCAGGATGAAACTTTTTCACATAAGCATCGCAACCCCAAACTTTAAGAAACGACAACTTTGGTTTCTTGCCAAACCACCGTTCATATTGTGTCGTCTCAACGGACTTTGACGGTGCCCTTTTTAACGTGGATGTAGCTGTCTTTAATGCATAACCCCAAAACGATAGTGGTAAATCGGTAAGAGACATCATAGATTGCACCAAATCTAATAAAGTACGGTTACGATGTTCGGACACACCATTACACTGTGGTGTTCTAGGTGGCGTGAGCAGTGAAACTATTTCATATTGTTTTAACTGAAGACCAAACTCGTAACTCAAATACTCTTCTCCATGATCAGATCGTAGAAACTTTATTTTCTTGTTACGATGATTTTCCATTTCACTCTGAAATTATATGAACTTTTCAAATGTTTCAGACTTCTCTTTCATTAAGTAGATATACCCATATCTGCTCAAATCATCTGTGAAGGTCAGAAAATAATGATACCCGCTACGAGCCTCAATATTCATCGGACCACATACATCAGTATGTATGATTTCCAACAAATCTGTTGCTTGCTCCATTGTTCCGGAGAACGGCGTTTTAGTCATCTTGCCCAAGAGGCATGGTTCGCAAGCATCAAGTGATTCATAATCAAGTGATTCCAAAATCCCATCAGCATGGAGTTTCTTCATGCGCTTTACACCAATATGACCTAAACGGCAGTGCCACAAATAAGTTGCACTATCATTATTAACTTTGCATCTTTTGGCTTCAATATTATGAATATGTGTATCACTACGATCGAGATCCAACGAACCATTTTCATTGGGTGTGTAACCATATAAGGTTTTATTCATGTAAATAGAACAACAATTATTCTCTAACTTAAATGAATAACCGTATTGCAATAAACATGATCAAATCATATTCATGCTCAACGCAAACACCAAATAACACTATTTAGGTTCAACACTAATCCGTATAGGGAGTGTGCGATGATGATCATATCAATCTTGGAACCACTTCCAATACACATCGTCACTTCATCCTTAACTAGTTTTTGTTCATTATGCAACTCCCGTTTCGAGTTACTACTCTTTAGCAACTGAACCAGTATCAAATACCGAGGGTTGCTACGAACACTAGTAAAATACACATCAATAATCTGTATATCAAATATACCTTTGTTCACTTTGCCATCCTTCTTATCCACCAAATACTTGGGGCAGTTCCGCTTACAGTGACCAGTCCCTTTGCAGTAGAAGCACTTAGTCTCAGGCTTGGGTCCAGACTTGGGCTTCTTCACTTGAGCAGCAACTTGCTTGCCGTTCTTCTTGAAGTTCCCCTTCTATCCCCTCGCCCTTTTCTTGAAACTAGTGGTCTTGTTAACCATCAACACTTGATGCTCTTTCTTTGATTTCTACCTTCGTCGATTTCAGCATCGCGAAGAGCTCGGGAATTACTTTCGTCATCCCTTGCATAATATAGTTCATCACGAAGTTCTACTAACTTGGTGATGGTGACTAGAGAATTCTGTCAATCACTATTTTATCTGGAAGATTAACTCCCACTTGATTCAAGCGATTGTAGTACCCAGTCAATCTGAGCACATGCTCACTGCTTGAGCTACTCTCCTCCATCTTTTAGCTATAGAACTTGTTGGAGACTTCATATCTCTCAACTCGGGTATTTGCTTGAAATATTAACTTCAACTCCTGGAACATCTCATATGGTCCATGCCGTTCAAAACGTCTTTGAAGTCCCGATTCTAAGCCGTTAAGCATGGTACACTAAACTATCAAGTAGTTATCATATTGAGCTAGCCAAACGTTCATAACGTCTCCATCTGCTCCTGCAATAGGTCTGTCACCTAGCGGTGCATCAAGGACATAATTCTTCTGTGCAGCAATGAGGATAATCCTCAGATCATGGATCCAATCCGCATCATTGCTACTAACATCTTTCAACATAATTTTTCTCTAGGAACATATCAAAATAAACATAGGGAAGCAACAACGCGAGCTATTGATCTACAACATAATTTGCAAAATACTATTAGGACTAAGTTCATGATAAATTCAAGTTCAATTAATCATATTACTTAAGAACTCCCACTTAGATAGACATCCCTCTAATCCTCTAAGTGATCACGTGATCCATATCAACTAAACCATGTCCGATCATCACGTGAGATGGAGTAGTTTCAACGGTGAACATCACTATGTTGATCATATCTACTATATGATTCACGCTCGACCTTTCGGTCTCCGTGTTCCGAGGCCATATCTGTTATATGCTAGGCTCATCAAGCTTAACCTGAGTATTCCGCGTGTGCAACTGTTTTGCACCCGTTGTATTTGAACGTAGAGCCTATCACACCCGATCATCACGTGGTGTCTCAGCACGAAGAACTTTCGCAACGGTGCATACTCAGGGAGAACACTTATACTTTGATAATTTAGTGAGGGATCATCTTATAATGCTACCGTCAATCAAAGCAAGATAAGATGCATAAAAGATAAACATCATATACAATCAATATAAGTGATATGATATGGCCATCATCATCTTGTGCTTGTGATCTCCATCTCCGAAGCACCGTCATGATCACCATCGTCACCGGCGCGACACCTTGATCTTCATCGTAGCATCATTGTCGTCTCGCCAATCTTATGCTTCTACGACTATCGCTACCGCTTAGTGATAAAGTAAAGCATTACAGGGCGATTGCATTGCATACAATAAAGCGACAACCATATGGCTCCTGCCAGTTGCCGATAACTCGGTTACAAAACATGATCATCTCATACAATAAAATTTAGCATCATGTCTTGACCATATCACATCACAACATGCCCTGCAAAAACAAGTTAGACGTCCTCTACTTTGTTGTTGCAAGTTTTACGTGGCTGCTACGGGCTTAGCAAGAACCGTTCTTACCTACGCATCAAAACCACAACGATAGTTTGTCAAGTTGGTGCTGTTTTAACCTTCACAAGGACCGGGCGTAGCCACACTCGGTTCAACTAAAGTTGGAGAAACTGACACCCGCCAGCCACCTGTGTGCAAAGCACGTCGGTAGAACCAGTCTCGCGTAAGCGTACGCGTAATGTCGGTTCGGGCCGCTTCATCCAACAATACCGCCGAACCAAAGTATGACATGCTGGTAAGCAGTATGACTTATATCGCCCACAACTCACTTGTGTTCTACTCGTGCATATAACATCAACGCATAAAACCAGGCTCGGATACCACTGTTGGGGAACGTAGTTATTTCAAAAATTTCCTACGCACACGCAAGATCATGGTGATGCATAGCAACGAGAGGGGAGAGTGTTGTCCACGTACCCTCGTAGACCAAAAGCGGAAGCGTTAGCACAACGCGGTTGATGTAGTCGTACGTCTTCACGATCCGACCGATCAAGTACCGAACGCACGGCACCTCCGAGTTCAGCACACGTTCAGCCCGATGACGTCCCTCGAACTCCGATCCAGCCGAGTGTTGAGGGAGAGTTTCGTCAGCACGACGTCGTGGTGACGATGATGATGTTCTACCGATGCAGGGCTTCGCCTAAGCACCGCTACAGTATTATCGAGGTGGACTATGGTGGAGGGGGGCGCCGCACACGGCTAAAAGATCAAGCGATCAATTGTTGTGTCTATGGGGTGCCCCCCTGCCCCCGTATATAAAGGAGCAAGGGGGGAGGCGGCCGGCCAAGGAGGAGGGCACGCCAAGGGGGGAGTCCTACTCCCATCGGGAGTAGGACTCCTCCTTTCCTTGTTGGAGTAGGAAAGAAGGAAAGAGGGGGAGAGGGAGAAGGAAAGGGGGGCTGCACCCCTTGTCCAATTCGGACCAGAGGGGGGGGGGTACAAGCCTCCTTCCTTTTGGCCTCTCTCCTCTATTCCCGCATGGCCCAATAAGGCCCAATACTTCTCCCCGGCGAATTCCCGTAACTCTCCGGTACTCCGATAAATACCCGAATCACTCGGAACCTTTCCGAAGTCCGAATATAGTCGTCCAATATATCGATCTTTACGTCTCAGCCATTTTGAGACTCCTCATCATGTCCCTGATCTCATCCGGGACTCCGAACTACCTTCGGTACATCAAAACATATAAACTCATAATATAACTGTCATCGAAACGTTAAGCGTGCGGACCCTACGGGTTCGAGAACTATGTAGACATGACCGAGACACGTCTCCGGTCAATAACCAATAGCGGAACCTGGATGCTCATATTGGCTCCCACATATTCTACGAAGATCTTTATCGGTCAGACCGCATAACAACGTACGTTGTTCCGTTTGTCATCGGTATGTTACTTGCCCGAGATTCGATCGTCGGTATCTCAATACCTAGTTCAATCTCGTTACCGGCAAGTCTCTTTACTCGTTCCGTAATACATCATCCCGCAACTAACTCATTAGTTGCTATGCTTGCAAGGGTTATGGTGATGTGCATTACCGAGTGGGCCCGGAGATACCTCTCCAACAATCGGAGTGACAAATCCTAATCTCGAAATACGCCAACCCAACAAGTACCTTCGGAGACACCTGTAGAGCACCTTTATAATCACTCAGTTACGTTGTGACGTTTGGTAGCACACAAAGTGTTCCTCCGGTAAACGGGAGTTGCATAATCTCATAGTCATAGGAACATGTATAAGTCATGAAGAAAGCAGTAGCAACATACTAAACGATCAAGTGCTAAGCTAACGGAATGGTGAAGTCAATCACATCATTCTCCTAATGATGTGATCCCATTAATCAAATGACAACTCATGTCTATGGCTAGGAAACATAACCATCTTTGATTAACAAGCTAGTCAAGTAGAGGCATACTAGTGACACTCTGTTTGTCTATGTATTCACACATGTATCATGTTTCCGGTTAATACAATTCTAGCATGAATAATAAACATTTATCATGATATAAGGAAATAAATAATAACTTTATTATTGCCTCGAGGGCATATTTCCTTCATTGGGAACCCAGATTTTCTTCATAGAGGAACCGTTCGTGCAGTTAGTGCCAACATATCTAGCAAATACTTCACCATTCTGATTTTTGAACAGTTTATAGTTGGAGTCAAATGACTCATCAGAAGAATGAGAAGATTCACATGTAAAGCCAGATAAATTAGATGGATCAACTGGAGGTCCCTTTGCAGCAACCCATGAGGTTTTGGGGTACTGCTCAGGCTTCCAATATGTACCATCAGCATTGAGTTTCCTCACAAAGGCAATACCCTCTTTCCTAGGGTTCCTGTTAAGGATCTGCTTTTTAAGCACATCACAAAGAGTCTGATGCCCTTTGAGGCTTTTGTACATGCCTGTCATGTACAATTCCTTCAGCCCTGCATCGTCAGTGATACTAGCAATGTCCTCAGATGAGGAATTAGTGATAGCAGAGACAGTTGAAAAATTTGTAGCATTAGAAGCATTTGAACATTCAGGTGAGGAATTAGTGATAGCAGATTCACGTTCAATGCATTTCAAACATGGAGGAACAAATTCTTCCTGAGCAGCGCTGATTTGTTGAGCAAGTAATGAATCGTGCTCCTTCTGAAGATCTTCATAACTCACTCTTAGCTTTTCAAGATCTTGCTTTCTTTGAAGAAATTCATAAGAAAGCTTCTCATGATCAGACAAGAGAGTGTTATGATGACCTTGAAGGTTGTCAAACCTAGTCTGAAGTCTCTGAAGATTTTCAGTCAAGGTTTTAGTGCGATCCATTTCTTCACCCAACATATCATCACTTTTGTCTAGCATGTTTTGAACCTTTTCAAGGGCCCTTTGTTGTTTCACAGCAATCTTAGCAAGTTTAGAATAGTTGGGCTTAAGGTTTTCATCAGATTCATTCTCACTTGATTTAGAGGAGGTATATTTGAGTACCTTGGCACCCTTTGCCATGAAGCAATAGGTGGGAGCGTAGTCGTCATTGCCTTCATCAGCCTTGTTGGTCAAGTCATTTTCTTCAGTGTTGAAGATAGACTTGCTGACGAATGCAGTAGTGAGGGCTAGGCTCGCCACACCAGATTCGGAATCCTCAGATGCCTCCTCTTCCTCATTTTCTTCAGATTCAGCCTCAGAGTCCATTTCCTTGCCAATGAATGCCCGAGCCTTCTTGGAGCTGCTCTTCTTGTGAGATGAAGACTTTGAGGATTTTGATGATGAGGATTTTGAGGATTTCTTCTTTTTCTTCGCATCATCAGAACTGTAATCCTTGTATTTCTTCTTCTTTGATTCCTTTTCCCACTGAGGACAATCTTGAATGTAGTGTCCTGGTTTTTTGCATTTGTGACAAAGCCTCTTCTTGTAGTCACTGGATGAGGAATCATTGCTCCTTGAGGGTCTTCCAAAGCGACCACGTCTTGAGAACTTCTGGAATTTCTTCACGAGCAGTGCTAGATAATGGCTCAGTTCTTCAGGGTCACCAAGGCTGCTGTCAGAGTCTTCATCCTCAAACTCAGAAACTACCTTGGCCTTCAGTGCACGTGATTTGCCATATCTCGAACCATATAGATCTCTCTATTCAGCAAGCTGGAACTCATGAGTGTTTAGCCTTTCAAGGATATCAGCGGGATCAAGTGACTTGTAATCAACACGTTCTTGTATCATCAATGCCAGAGTATCAAATGAAGAATCAAGCGATCTCAACAATTTCTTCACCACCTCATGGTCGGTGATGTCAGTGGCACCAAGTGCTTGAAGCTCATTTGAGATGTCAGTGAGGCGATCGAAGGTTTGTTGAACATTTTCATTGTCGAGTCTTTTGAAGCGGTTGAAGAGATTGCAAAGAACATCAACTCGAGAGTCACGCTGAGTTGAGACTCCTTCATTCACTATGGACAGCCTATCCCAGATAAGCTTAGCAGTTTCCAAAGCACTCACTCTTCCATACTGTCCTTTGCTCAGATGGCCACATATGATATTCTTCGCTTGCGAATCGAGTTGCTTGAATCTCTTCACATCGGTAGCGCTCAGTGAGGGTGAGACAGAGGGAACACCATTTTCCACAACATACCAGAGATCGTTATCAATTGCCTCAAGATGCATTCGCATCTTATTCTTCCAGTAGGGGTAGTCCGTCCCATCGAAGGTAGGACACCCAGCAGAGACCTTGATCATACCTGCGGTCGACATAACTAAAACTCCAGGCGGTTAAACCAAAATCACACAGAACAAGGGAGTCCTCGCTATGATACCAATTGAAAGTGCGTTATATCGACTAGAGGGGGGGTGAATAGGCGATTTTTATGAATTCTTCACTGAGGAATTTGCTAGTGAGGAAATTCCTTAGTGAAGAACTACTTGCAACGGAATAAGTACTCAAAAGTATGCATAGCAGAACACAAGCATAGTCATCATGATGAAATGAAAGAAAGCACAGAGTACAGAAAGCGTAAACACAGGATAACACAGGATGAAGACAAACAGACTGAAGAAATTGAACTGAGTAAATTGAGAAAGTCTTCAGTCAAAGTCTTCAAACACAGATATGAACAAGCATACAACACAGTATTGAGGAAATGAAAGAGTTGAGGAAATAGAACTAGTAGGCTTGGTGAAGACAATGATTTGGTAGACCAGTTCCAACTGCTGTCTCAGTGGTACGTCTGGTTGGAGCGGCCAGGTATTTAAACCTAAGGACACACAGTCCTCACCGTATTCTCGTTGAACTAAGGTCACACAGACCTCGTCCAATCACTCGTGGTAAGTCTTCAGGTGACTTCAAACCTTCACAAACTCGGTCACTCGGCGATCCACAATTTCCTCTTGGATGCTCTAGACCATGACGCCTAACCGTCTGGAAGAAGCACAGTCTTCAAAGGTAACAAGCGTCGGATCCACGCAGGATCAATCTCTTCAGTGATGCTCAATCACTTTGGGTTTGTAGGTGTTTGGGTTTGGGTTTTCCTCACTTGATGATTTTCGCTCAAAGTCCTCGGATGATGGGATGCTCTCAATTGACAAGTGTCAGTTTCTCTCGGAGCAGCCAACCAGCTAGTGGTTGTAGGGGGCGGCTATTTATAGCCTAGGGAGCAGCCCGTCATGATAAGACATAAATGCCCTTCAATGATATGACCGTTAGGTGGGTAGATATTTTGGGACAGCTGGCGCATAGCACAGCAACGGTCGGAAATTTGAGTATCAAATTCCTCAGGGCTATCATGTTCCTCACTGTGTAGGCAATCCGCACTGGCGAACTCCTAACTCCTCAGTCAGAACAAATTCCTCAGAGACCAGAAGAACTTCGTCTCTGTCACTGAAGAATTTGACTGAACTGTATGAGATTTCCAATGGCTTCACTCGAAAGGATTGGTAGGTGTAGGATTTTTAGTTGAGCATCACATGGAAATTTTTCCTTAGTATTTCCTCGACCCCCTTTTAACAGTACGGTGTTTCCTATGACTCAAGAAAGAGAAAATGAAACTACGAAAACAAAAGTCTTCACGCTTCATGTTCCTCGAATGAATACCAAGTCTTCAAGGTCACACCAATTTCTTCACTTTCAAAGTCTTCAGAAATCCAAAGTCTTCAGTCGAAGAACTTCATTTTTAGGGGTCGAATTTCTCTGTAAATATCAAACTCCTCATAGACTTATAGACCTGTGTACACTCATAAACACATTAGTCCCTTAACCTATAAGTCTTCAATACACCAAAATCACTAAGGGGCACTAGATGCACTTACAATGTGCAATTGAAATAGATGTTTTTTTTGTGAAACAAGGCAGTGAAAAGCGAAACGTATGTTTTGAATTGTGAAACAGTAACCACAGGAAGTGAAAGGATAATGTACCGTTATGAAATTGATTATTTGAAAATGTGTAATCGTTTATTTCAAAGGAGTGAAATATGTTATATTTTCAAATAATCAGTCTCATAATCATATATTCCAATTTCACACTTTTAAAATAGACTGTTTCCACATTTTGAAATAATCAGTTTCACAATCATATATTAGAATTTCACTTTTTGTAGTTATTATTCCACAATTCTGTAATATATTACCAGCTTGTATCACAAATATCACATCTATTCCAATTGCATTTTTGTGAAATGCCATATCTCATAATTTTGAAATAGACTATTTCACATTTTCCAAATTTCGGTTTCAAAATCATACATTGCAAATTCACTCTCTATAGTTATTTTTCAAATTATGAAATATGTTACTGGCTTGCTTTACAAAAATCACATCAATTTCAACTGCACATTTGTGAAATGACATATTTCACAATTTTCAAATAAAATGTTACACATTTCCAAATAATCAGTTTTACAAGTTGTCATTTCAGTTTCATATTTGTGTTAAAAATATGTTTCTAGTGAAATAGGTTGGTTCCACGTATTTCCATTGAAAAGGATTTATTCCATACTTTTGAAGTGAAATGTGTTTTTTCACATACGAAATATGAAACATTGAAATTTAAATGTATTTGAAATGTATCAAAGATCTGTCTAGTTCTAAAGGTCTTTGCGCCAGGAGTTCAAATATATAAAATATTTCAAATATGAACTTATGGTTTGAAAGATATGAATGTTTTTAATTAAATAAGATGAAATAAAGTCCATGAATTTATTTGGGGATGAGAGAGAAGAGGCAGATGCATGCATGTCAATGCTTGACAAAAAGTAGTACATCGGGCCGCTAGTCTGACAACATAGTACTCTACTCATGCTGAAATACCAACATTTCATAAACATTGCAAACTTATTATACAACACATATATAGGTTACTATACGATACGAGGTGCCACTACCTGATTGGGTATGCAGCTGCCGGAAGGTAGCGGTACCGCTCAAGTTTTCACTTTAGCAGAAGGTAGCAGCGCAGGAGAAGAAGGCACTGGAGATTTGGTGAGGTTGCCGCTAGAAAGAAAGAGGGAGGGGGAAAAGAGCTGTGCTACAACGGACAAACCAGGGAAATTCAAAAAAATCTTGAATTTTGGGATATCAAACCTGGGCGGCGGCGATCGACCATGGCTAGGATTAGCCATGCTGGCGCATATGAGGGCACGGAGGACATCATCATGGCAGAAGGCAGCAGCGCAAGCTGCCGACGGAATCAACAAAAGTGGTGGTGACTTGGTGAGCTCGATGCTCAAGAGACATGGGGAAGGGGGAAAAGGGAGTCGTTTTCTTAAGATAAAAGGAGGGTCATTTCACTATCTTGCTCACAGTGAACGAGTTTTTTAGGTCAAGGAGTGTTTTTGTTTTTAAGGGAACTATGGATTTTATTCGAAGTTCAAAGTCTCAGGGATATCAGTTAACACCCCTAGCCATGGCGACCGACTGGAAGAGACGAAGCTGCTTTAACTAATGCATGAACTTGAAAATTACAATCCCTATGCTGGGTAGGTGGGCTGCGTATAGATAGGAGTATTACAACGGCTTCATCCTGCTTTCTCACAACCGTCTCTGTTGGCCGCTGCTAATGCTGGTTTTCTATCTGTGTTGTAGGCTTTGTCAGAATCTAGTTTAAGTAGCTTGAATTTTTTTGTGCTTAATTTTGTGAATCACCTTGTGAAGACACATAACCCCTTCTAGGATGTATATACCCATGATGAAAACCTCTTGAGATTGATCCACAATCGTAGCCTCTATAGGACCCAACTACATAGGGAAAACCCTGTACTCGTTGGTTTGGTCCAGGACTGTCCCGGAGCTTGCACATTGCCTCATTATGATCCCGCTACCTACGAAACTGGTCCATCGACGGTCCTGTGACAGGCCCCACGTAGGTATGTGAATATATGTCCAGCCACATTAGCACAGGATGACACATGTCGATTCAGTTTTTTGCAAAGGCCACTCTCGGTTTCAGTTGAATCTTTCCTATAGGACACCCTGACTAACTGGGCACTTGCCACGACGAATATCGGCGACGTTTGATTTGATCATCAGCGATCGGTGATGCGATAGTGAGCATTAAGGGAGAGAGAAGGAGGCGATGGCTCCCCTCCGCGGCACGACAAGGATCCTGTACGCAAATATGGTGAGTTCTTTTCGGCCAATGCCTCAGGAGGGCCGTTATGAGTTGGGAAATTTTGCTTGTTATTTCCATCCTTTGCACTGCCCTGGTCATAATTTTAGTTTAAGTTGGTACTGATTTGGCTAGTGTTTGGACGCAATCGTAGGTTTTTGGAACGAATGAACTGAAAATTAATATTTTTCCTTTGTTTGACAGCACACGAAGCTGACCGCTTCACTATGGAGTTCATTCATGGGGATAGGAGGCAATAGGTCCTATGTTAGTGGAAGGAAGGTGTGCTATAATTACTGTGAGGTTGACGTAACATGTATGGCCATGTTTCATGATTTATTTGAGACATTAGGTTATGAAAGGAAGGGAAGTATTGACACATACATGTTGCTACCTGCTATTAACACATAATTGAGACTTTGGCTAAATCTTGGCATCATATGACCAGGAGAAGGAGGGCCTGATACTTGTGGTTGAATCGTACCTGAGGTAGATCCATAGATGGGGCACTGCTGGTGGAATCACACATAGTGGAAACAACTTACCAATTCTGCAGGAAACATCGACGATGGTGCACATTTCATGGTTCATCCAACGATTAAGGATATAATTGGCCATGCATCATTTCTTAACTTCTAGGATCAACGTGGTGCCTCCTATGATGCCTCCAATCACTAAATATTAGATATGATACGTGAGATTTATTTATCAGAACAAACAAGATATAAAATCTTACAATACCATTATGTTATATTAAAGTGCAAGAGAATATAAATGTAATATGTGATAAACGCATTTAGCTCAGTGGTCCTTGATTTTTGCAACAACATGACATACTACGCCCTTTCTTTGGGTTTATAATGCCTAACACATATTTTGACATTTACTTTGGCTGTGAGTAGGATCAAGAATATATCAGATCTATGGCATATACATTCTACTAATGGAAATGATTTCAGACACAAATTCGTTGGTATACTTTCCAGAGAGATGACATAAAGGCAATATCAAAAGGAGATATACATGTTAATATTACCTTCACAGAGATACAATGCATGATAAGTATCTAAGATTTGTTTGTCTTTTCTATAAATGCAAAATTCAACCGACGTTCCTTTTCTATGCAAGCACCAGCAACAACAAAATAATCAAATATAGAGAATAATTGATAAAAGTAGATGTGCGACATTTATTTGACCAAACAAGATATATACTATTTTCTATAATATTGCAAATTAATACCATTACCTGAGAGAAATAAATGCAAGATCTTTGCCTAATATTCGATTCTAATTCTATAAAAAAACTTGCACTACATTTATATAGTACTATTTCTATAAAAAATATGTACTATGTTTTTGTAGAACCAGGAAGATGTGGCAACAATAATTTAGGAGGAATACATGAATGTGAGATCAATACCTATGATGTGCGACACTTATTTGACCAAGCAAGATATATATGCTATTTTCTATAATAATGTGATATTGATACCATTAGATGAGAAATAAATGGAAGATCATCGCCTAATATTTGGCATTTATTTGACCAAAGAAAATTTATATGCTATTTTCTATAATATCATGATATTAATACCATTGCAAGAGAAATAAATGAAATATCAGTGCATAATATTTGCCTAATATGTGGTAGGACCAGCAAGATATGCCAACAATAATTGAGGTGAAATACTTGGATGCGAGATCATTACATAAGATGCTATTGAGCCTCTCTAATATAAATAGCAGCGAATGAAGGAGTTTATTTGCAGGACCAAAACACACAAGAACATAAGGAGGACGGAGGAATAGAATATAAGTAATCTCTTTGTTTTCATGGCACTCACCAAGAGCACTACAACACGATCGACGATTGTGTGCTTAATGGTTATTGCTTTCTTGGTGCTTGCTACCATATGTTCTACTGTGCCATCCTGCCATGCCCTCACTGGTATGTAAGACATCTCCTTATTTCGATATGCATTTTCAAAATTCTTAAAATTGCTAATTCTTTGGTACACCCCTTTTGGAAAGTTTACACGAATGTTAAAATTGATTAAAAAGGATAATCTCGTGCATTCACGATTAACAAATTCTAACCACTATCTCCACCATGGTGCAATCAAGAGACCAAAACCAACCGTGGAACCTGACCTGCGATAAAGAAATTATAACCAACAATGGCTAGTAGCCTCTATGCCACCCGCTGCTCCATGACCATCCAATATTTCCCACATGGACGTATATCAGGCCTATGGTGATTACACATACAAATATTGGAATGTTCTTGATTATAGATGGCCCGAAATGTTGATCATGTTCGATGGAGTGAGTTGTAGTTTTTCGAGTGCTTGTATGGTAGGTAGAATTGATCTTGAGCGTGGATTTTCAATCGAGAGATTTGTATGACATAAATCAGATTTTTCATATCAAATCAGATTGCTAATGGCCGGCGACCATACACAAAACCATTATGCCGCAATAGGCTTGCGGCATCTCCAGCCTCGAAACAGATACCCAATGTCTATTGCCACAACAGACTGCGGATCAAACATTAAAACCATTGATTTGAATATAACAGATTATACTAGCCCTTTTTTTATTGAAAGGATAACTCTTAATCTCCACCTTTGATCTTCCTTTAAATTTGTAACCTTTTCTAAGGTAGTTTACAGAAGCAAACCTCAAGTAACCTATATAAACCCATATTTTTTGATAAATGTGTATATCTTTTATTTCTTTTCAGAATCTAATAAACCGCGTCGCGTGGTGTGCAAGACGCCAGATCCATGTTACGATGACACTAGATGCAAAGCTATGTGCGAGAGTAGTGGCATGGGTTTCTTCATGAACATCTGTAAGGGGGCAGCTCTTCCGGAGTGTTGCTGCATAGAAAAATAAAACTTGTTGGGGGTTCTCCGCCCGAGCTATGCAATTCTGAATAGTTATATGCTTGTAATGCTGCTACTTTTTTTTGTAATGTCTATTGCCTGTCTTATGCAGACAAGTATAATGATTATCGTCTACTGCCTGCCTTTTTGATTTTTAAGAAAGTCTATTATTTGTCTTGTGCACGGAAGAGATTGTGTATCTTTATCGATGGGTGCATGTGAGTTTGACCGTGCAACAATGCAAGTCACGCCAGCCATTTAAACTAAGCTGGCCATTGCTGCATGCACTGCGATAATTTACACAGGTGTCAGGTACTAGCTAACAGTATAGCACACTCACCACCTGACTCTATTCTAAGCGTGAGCGTCCACCCTAGTAACACTATATACAAAATCTAGTAAACTTTGTATAAAATGTAGTAATTTAGAAAACATTTTTTCACTACCTAGGTATGTAATTTACTACATTTAAAAAAATTACTATATTTTATACACTGTGTTACTATATTTTATACATACCGTTACTGTGGTGTAAAATAAACTATTCTACACTCATGCTTAGTTTAGCTTTACTATATACTCCCTCCGTTCCCTTATATAATGTGTATTTATTTTTTGTAAAATTCCACAATGTAAGGTGCATTTCTTCTAATTTCTCGTAATTCCATTTCTGACCCTCTAGAAAAAAAAGGAAAGTATCTTTCCCCCGATTGCATGTATCTCTACTTGTTGAGAAAAAAAGGAAAGTTTCTCTCCCGATTACGTGTATCTCTTCCTTTCCTAAGTTAAATGATTTATTTGCCACTAATAAATGAATTAGACAAGGGTAATATTGTCCTAAATTATATATATTTACGTGCCTTGGTCACCGTTCTATAAATAATACACCTTATATATATTCACTAATTGGAGGCACCTTTCAAGCCTTCCCATTAATCCACGCATCAAAATTAATTACACTGTTGGATTATAGAATTTACGTCTAAGATAAAAGGAGAACTTAGTAACACAGATGGTCCCATAAAAAATCACCTGACACATTCAACATTTTTTTTAGACAGAGACATTCAACGTTGGTGAAACAAAACAAGGAAAGCGTCCTTGGTTCCTTAAAAAAGCTTACCCTTAGGTTAGCCTCTTTCCGTAAAAACTCCACAAATGAAAAGGAAAAAAATTAACAGATTTCATCTGACACGTTTATCTTTAACGTTGGTGAAACAAAATATGGAAAGCTTCCACGGTTCCTTTTGTAAGGATAGCCTCCTTCCTTTCCAAAACAAAAAAGATAGCCTCCTTCCATATAAACTCCACAGATTAAAAGGAAAGAAATAACTTCAAGAAAAAAGGAAAGAAATGGTGCATACCTCCATGGTGTTTCCCTCAAACTTGGTGCGGTGTCCAAGCGAGCACCCGAGGAAGAAAGCCCTCCATCCAATGCCCCAGGGGCAGGGGCTGGCGATGGGGTTCATGTCGATGGAGAGGTGCAAAAGGAGTGAGAGTGAGAGAGAGAGAGGGTTAATTGAGTGTGGTGGTAGGTAAGTAGTAAGCCTTTGGGTAGGTAAATATAGGGGCTTTGGACAATAGGATTGAACGCTGATCAACCTTTGAACTTTGTGTTGATCATAATGCAGATCGAGACAGAGAACACGGGCAAGGAGGTGGTGTCGGCCATGGATAAGGCAAGGAGGTGGTGCCTCCCTTCGAGGAGGTGTTGTTGGAAATTTGCCTCTAGGGCAATAATAAACTATGCCCTAGAGGCAATAATAAACGATTTTTTAGATAGACACTTTAAACGGAAAGGACGATGCAGTATTGTGTGTACCAACTTTTAGACTCCAATTCAAGGAAAGAAAAGAAAAGTACTCTATTCCCTTTATCTTTTTTTTCAATGCTTGCAAAGTTTCATAATGAAAGCACATTCGTGGAAGTCATGGAAAAATGAAATCGGCACTCCAAAATGCTTTTGAAAATAACATTTTTGAAACATCGATTTTGTTTGTTTTCCACGTCTTTCACAAATGTCTTTACATGATGAAATTTTGCAAGCACTAAAGCCGTTTTTCAATGTTTGCCAAAAAAAAATTTAAATTTTTTCCTTGATTTACTGTTCACCCAAGCTCATTTGAGCTCGAGTTAAGAAACTCCATGTCCTCATCTGCTCCTCTTTCGTCAAACCTTATATTATTCACTTCCCCTCTCTATTTAGATTTTTTTCTTCCATCTTTGGATTTTTCGTTAGTTTTCCCTGAATACCGCCTCAACTCCTCCACTTCTTATTGATTTATCAAATGAAATCTTATTTAAGTACATAATCACATTAATATATGTAGGTAAATTACGTGCTAACATACCGCCAAATATTATCTAAAAACTTCCCACAAGAAAAGTTTTCTATCTAAGGTTCGGTGTTTCGCTTTCCACGTATTTCACTTGTGTTGACCATCATCTTCGCCCAACCCTCCCAACTTTCGAGTTTGGTTTTTCTCCTCCTCCTCCAGCTCCTCCCGTGCACCCCACTGGATCTAAATTTGGAGGGCATCGCCTCCGGTTCGGTCCATACCCCCACCTCCCATTCACCCTCTCCCATCAAGGGACGCAACCCCACTAGTAGAAAACGGGGCTTTGGTTCGGGCCTGGCCAGCACATTAGTCCCGGTTCAGTCACGAACCGGGACCCATGGGGGGCATACGTCCCGGTTCGTGAGCCTAGGGGGGCGGCCGGGGCCTCGTGGGTATTGGTCCCGGTTCGTCCGGACCCATTTGTCCCGGTTCCTGGCACGAACCGGGACCAATGGGCCTCGCTCCGGGCCCATATCCATTGGTCCCGGTTCGAGAAGGCGGGACTTTAGTCCCGGTTCCAGCCACGAACCGGGACAAATGAGTTGCCTATATATAACCCATTGCCGCAGTAGAGCACTCCACAGTGCTCTGTTTTTTCTGGCCGGCGAGGGGAGGGCATTTGGGTGCTCTAGCTCACCTCCTATGCACATGAGGTGTTCGATGAAATGCCCGAGCCACACTAGTTAAGCTTTCTCCTCTCAAAGCTCGACCTCCAAGCTCCAGTTTCCCCGAGATTTGCATAGGTTTAGCGGTCCGTCACGTCCCATCCCCGTCTTCACCGCTGTCGATCGCCTGCGCCGATCTTGTCGCCGGCACCACCGTGGTGAGCCTCTTGTTCTTATCTTCTTTCTGAAAGAAAAAATATTCTTACTTTAGATAGATACTTGTCTAATTTTCTTACTTTTATTATTGCTTGTTATTATATAGTGCGATGGTTTTGGTATCCGCCCGCGTCAGCCCTCGTCCTGTCTATGATTCGGATGTGGTATATATTATCTTTTTATAACTATTTGGTTCATTTATTGTTTATGACAATTATGCCGACCAATGTGACATAGATTTTATTTATGTAGGAGGTAGTTGAACCGGAAATTCCAACCGACCCTATTGTCGAGAGGTTAGATTTAGTTGAAAAAGAAAACAATTACTTTAAGGAAAACATAAAAAATTGAGGAGGAGAAGATGATATTGGAGTTGCATGTTGCGGATGTCGTCGATAATCACAAGATCAAGATGGATGCAATGCGGTTGAAGATTAGGAAGATTAGAAAATATGCCATTCATACCGAGGCTTGGTATCAATATGTCGTTGGATCAACTTTTACCTTGGTTGGGATTATGATCGCATTTGTTGTTGCATTGAAAGGTTTTACATAGTTTCAATGTATGGTTTAACTAGATCCTCTGGAGAGCTATATGTTGTTCAATGAGAACTATGTATGTACTTTGTTTCAGGGTGAAATGATGATACCATGCCAACTTTCAACCTTTTCAGAGTTCATTTGTAGTGCTTTTCAATTTCAGGGTCATTTAGCTCAAAAAAATCAGTAAATGCATGAAAAATAACAAATGAAGTCAGAAAGGGTTGAAAATTGATGATGTGGCTCTGAATGGTGCATTTTGAACACACACAAAAGTCTGGAGTTCAAATAAGTTCAAAAAAAATGAAATCCCTTTGTAACAGATGAGTTTCCATATGAAACCCTGATACTTCGAAAGAGATTGTCCATTTTGTACACGAAGTGCATCTAGATTTCGCCGTAACCCTCTCAACTTTTTTGCACGTGCTATGTGGGTGAAATTATGATACCATGCCAACTTTCAACCTTTTCAGAGTTCATTTGAAATGCTTTTAATTTTCAGGGTCTTATAGCTCAAAATCGGTAAATGCATGAAAAATAACAAATGAAGTCAGAAAGGGTTGAAAATTGATGACGTGGCTTTGAATGGTGCATTTTGAACACACAAAAAGTCTGGAGTTCCAATAAGTAGAAATAAAATAAAATAAACTTTAATAAAATAAATAAGTAGAAACAAAATAAAATAAACTTTTATAGAAGAAATAAGTAGAAACAAAATAAAATAAAATAAACTTTAATAAAATAAATAAAAATAGCAACAGTAAGTATTTTGTTGTAAGTAGAAACGAAATAAAAAATAAAGCAACAAAGAAAACAAAAAACTAGAAAAAAATAAAACAAATGCCACCTACTGGGCCACCACAGCCTGAATACGACTAGAAACCCCATTGGGCCAGGATTCAGGCCCGCAGCAGGCCCAGTAGGCCCACAGGTAGAACGGTGACAAGTTTAGGGCAGAAGGCCTGCAATAGTGAGGAGTTCGAATGGGCTGGCACAGCAGCGCTTATAAACAGGTGCTGGAGCTCCTCAACTAGCGAGGTGGGACTAAACATCCCACCGCACCGCGCCAGTACAAGGCCATTGGTCCCGGTTGGTCGCACCAACCGGGACTAAAGGGGGACATTGGTATCGGTTCGTGGCACCAACCGGGACCAATGCCCCCCTTTAGTCCCGGTTGGTGCCACCAACCGGGACTAAAGGGGGGCATTTGTCCCGGTTGGTGCTTTCGGGCGGGAAACAGAGACCTTTGGTTCCGGTTGGTGGCACCAACCGGGACTAAAGGGGGGCATTGGCCCCGGTTGGTGCCACCAACCGGGACTAAAGCCTTTGCTATATAAGTGGGACTTAGGAAAATTTCAGAACCGCCTATCCCCACTTCGATCTCTCCTCCTCCTCTTCCCCCGACGGCGGCAAATCCATCCACGACGCTGGCAGGCTGCCCGAGCTAGCCGTCGCCGACGCCCTCGCCGCGCCCTGCCCCCGACGACGCCGCTTGTCGCGCCCCTCTGCCCTGACCTGACGCGCCGTCGACACGCGCCCTGCCCCGTACGCCTCCTCGTCACCCATCGCTGCGCCCCTTCCCCGCCGTCGCCGTCACCGTGCCCTGCTTCCTTGTCGCCGTCGCCGTGCCCTGCCTCCTCGTCGCCGCCCCTAGCAGAGTGAGCTCCAGCCACCCCCAGTGAGCTCATTCTCCTCGTCGCCGGCCGCCCTCTGTAGATGGATGATGATGATTTTGTCTTTATATTTTATTTAGAGTTCATTTTGATGTTCATTGTGATGAATTTTGCTAAGTTTAGATCCATTTTCCTAATTAAGTTTAGATGTGTAGTTAATTTAGATGTTGTAATTTGTTCATAAAACTTGTGCACTTTTGTATAGAAACTTCATTTTTTCATATGTACGAAAATGTAGAGTGAAAACGGAAACAAACATATAAGAAAAAATAAAGGAAAAAATGAAGAAGGAAAAGAAAACCGCCTGGCCCGGCCACCACCGCATTTTCATAAAGTGTTTCCACAGAGTCCACGTCGCACCGAGCACCCGCGGCGAAGCAAGTCTTTTTTGTAAGGTAGTTTTTTTGTTAAAGTGAGGGGGGACGTCGGACATTACATGAGGGGGGGCGTTGGACATGACATGAGGGGGGACGTCGGAAAAAATAAGAAGAAGAAGAAAAAAGAGGAGAAGAAGAAGGAATAGAGGAGTAAAACTCCTCTATTCCTTCTTCTTCTCCTCTTTTTTTTCTTGTTCTTTTTTGTCGGGAATAAGGGTGTCGAGGATCGCCAAGTGGTCAAGGGTCGGGAACTAAGGTAGAGGGTCGAGAGTCACCGAGGGGTCGAGGGTCGTCGAGGGTTCGAGGGGCGAGGGTCGTCGAGGGGTCGAGGGTCAAGGAACGCCGAGGGGTTTTGTTGAATCCTTTGACACTAGACAAACGTGACATGAGTGGTCGAGGGTCGGGAACTAGGGTAGAGGGTCGTGGATCGCCGAGCGGTCGATGGTTGAGAGTCGAGGATCGCCGAGGGGTCGATAGGTTGCCTAGTGTCAAAGTATTGAAGAAATCCATGGCTTCATCATTAGCCGGAAGTAACCGGGGCATGATGGTACGAAGCTCTCCGAACCCTTGAAGCCACCCAAATTTACAAGGTTATAAGAGCGTTGTCGTCGAGGCCACCCCGAACCCTTGAAGCGTTGCCGAGGCCACCCCAAACCCTAGAGAAGCGTCGAGGCCACTAATACGATTCCTTGTTGTGATTAGGTAGCTAGGTCTAGGTTTGCCGCTAATATATCCACCTGCTGTCATGTTTGTATAATAATTGACATGTTGTAATATTACAGAAACAATGGAGCACAGACGAGACGAGGCAGCAGAAGAGGTGTTGGGGGACATAATCTTAGCCGGAGGTGATGTCTTGTCGTATCTTAACGACAATGATGGTCTGGAAGGACAAGGTGAAGAAGCAGGCTACGGTGATCGAACAATGGAGGAGGAAAGACATGATTATGATGGCTCCGGTGACCGAATGCCGGTGCAAGAAGGAGACTGTGATGACGGCTCCGGTGACCGAACAGAGTCCGGCCAGGTATATATATTAATTAAGCCTGTGCTGACTAGCTAATTGATGCATTCATTGTTTTGGTATGTACACATATTAATTAACTCTCGTCTTTCTTCTTTTTTCTAGCCCTCCGGATCGAGCACAACTTCGGTAAAGAAACGAGGCCCGAAGAAAAAGTTGCGCTCGGATGAAAGGTTTGAGATCACAGCAATCGCGCGCGATGGCCAACCCATCCGGACCAAGGAAGCATCTTCTGCTCAGTGCGGGGTTCTTGTTAGGGACAAGATCCCGATCAGCATCCACCAATGGTTTAAGCCTAAGAAGGAAGACCCTGAGGTGTCTTATGTCAACGATATGCAGAAAGATGATCTTTGGACCGCGCTGAAAGCAAATTTCACCCTACCGCCAGAGGAGGATCCGAAGAAGCCAGTTAAAGAGCAATTGATCAAGTCTCATGCTCTTAAGAAGATGACAGAACTATTCAGGAGGTGGAAGAATGAGCTGAAAACATTGTTTGTCGACCAAGAAAAGACACCAGAATTCACCGGCCGGTATGAGAAGATCAGAGATCACTGGCCCGCATTTGTGGCCCACAAGACATCGGACAAGAGTAAGAATATGTCAGCGACAAACAAGAAAAATGCTGCGAAGAAGTAGCTTCTCCATCGCACGGGGTCAGGTGGCTACCTCAAAGCCCGGCCGTTGTGGGCCAAGGCTGAGAATGACCTGCTTGATAAAGGGGTCGAACCAGAGACATTGAACTAGCCATACCATTTCCGGACTTGGTTCTTCGGTGTTGGCGAAACCTTGGATCCTATATCAGGGAAGTGCGTTTGGACGAACGACCAACTTAACATACCCGTCAAGAAGCTTCAGTAGTATATCGATGCAGCGCAGCAAGGGACGTTCGTTCCACACAGAGAGAACAACGAGCTCACAATGGCCCTCGGGAATCCTGAGCACCCTGGACGGACACGAGGCACGCCAGGCTCCGTTCCGTGGAAGGATGGGTTTCCGAACGCAGGCTGTTACAAATGCCAGGAGAGGAGGAAGAAAGTGGAGCAGACCCAAATCCAGGCGCTGCACGCAAGGGTACAAGGGCTAGAGGAATGAGAAGCAGTTCGCACCAAGCGACCTGCCGAAGCTACCCCGCCATCTCAGCGGAGAAGCAGCGTGGCTTCCACCGAGCTGCTTCAGCTGGAGCCTGTCTTCACGGTTCCTGCTAGCTACCCCGTGGATGGTATCACGGAGTCTCAACATTGCCACCTTATGACGCAATGGCAGAACTTCAAAGTCAAGGCGGCTATCGGCTCTGTTCGACCTCCTGAACCTGACGCAACTTTTCACTGCCGTCCAATTCCAGAAGGATATGCTAGGGTGACGGTGGATGAAATAACGGAGGGATTTGAGGACCTCGAGCTTGACCACCCTACCGGTGAAGGGGAGACTCGGCTGTGTTCTGCTCCAAAGACTCCATGCCTATGGCGGAAGGAGCTCATCAACCTTCCGAACTGGACGCCTCCGCCTCCTTCTCCGGTGCATGGCGGCACTGCGCCTCCTTCTCCGCCTGCGCCGGCGCGCCCGAGCAGCCAGCCTCCTCCTTCTCCGCCTCGTCAGCAAGGGCGGAAGAGACCCGCCGCCGCTCCGGCTTCTCCCGCGCGTCGTAGTCCTTCTCCTCCGCCTCGTAAGCAAGGAAAGAAGACAGCCGCAGCCGCTCCGTCTGCTCCCACGTATAGCAGTACAGCCAGAGGCGGGAGGCAATACAGATTCGGTCCATCTCTCAAGCCTCTAGAGAAGTTACCATACGAGATGACCGTGGAGGAAAACAAGAAGATCGTGGAAGCCGAAGTGAGGGACTACTTTCAAGGGGTGAAAGCAAAGAAACATCCACCTCCTGAGGAGAAGATAGATCTGGCGAAAGCAAAGTGCATTGTCGATGCCCTGAAGCAAGCACCACCCTCTCCGCTGCAATCCAGATATGATCGCATTATTGAAAGGTCATATATCGAAGCGGAGCGGTCGGGAAGTACTATCAGTGATCAAAGGTGAGCAGAATGACGAGCTGGGAAAAAAATTGCCCAGCTCGGTGAACAAGCGAACCAATCGTGCCCCCCGCTCAACGTGTCTAGCGATATCATCGCTAATCATCCGGAGATTTTTCCCAATACCAATCTTGGAGATTACCTGCCCGGCGATGTACATTATGATTTCTTGGAGGTGGACGAACA
The DNA here is from genome assembly GCF_018294505.1 of Triticum aestivum. Classification (NCBI taxonomy): domain Eukaryota; kingdom Viridiplantae; phylum Streptophyta; class Magnoliopsida; order Poales; family Poaceae; genus Triticum; species Triticum aestivum. The sequence continues at coordinate 572,461,349 of NC_057802.1, forward strand.
CAAATACCATTACGGGAAGCCTCTCGTCAAAGATGAAAGATCTCTAAGAACGACGATGCGAAGATTTCATGATTGGTACATGAAAACCTGCAGAGAGTCTGGGGGGATGAATACTTTGATGCTGAGAGTTAAAGAGGAGCATTACCTCGTTGGAATTGAACTGTTGTATGTTCCATTTGAGGAGTTCTTCCAGTTTTTCAATCAAAAGGCCCTCGATAAATTAACGGTCACTTGCTACTGTCTGTAAGTACTACTTCTGTCATTAAGTCTCTATATATAGCTCAGCTCTTTCATTGCATGTATATATAATTACCCTCACTGTATTATGTAGATTTAAGATCGCCGAATTGAAGAAAAGACAAATCGGTAATATTGGGTTCATTAACACAAATCTCATAGATCAATTTACGGTTGAATTTCAAGCCAAAGATACCGAGGCCAACTTGCTACGATTGTTGGTAATAAATCAAAACAAAGATATAATACTCTTTCCTTACAACTTCAAGTGAGTGTTACTGTCTTGTGCATATTCGGTTTCCCTTATTAGTCGAGGTTATAGTAATGTAATTGATGAGTTATGCACGTGTGCGCATGTTCCACTATATTCTCCTAGAGATTAAACTTGAGTAGGGACTATTAATCGTCTTAGACTCGAGACGAAAAGATCCCCAGGAGTATGCGGACATGACTGAAATGCTCGAGAAGTAAGTTACATCGATCATTATCGCACCATATCGGCAACTTTGTTCATTTCCTGATATCAAGTACTTCCTCCATAAACTAATATAAGAGTGTTTACATCACTAAAATAGTGATCTAAATGCTCTTATATTAGTTTACAGAGGGAGTAATTGTTTTCTTTGTATGGCAGGGTTTGGAAAAAATTCACCTCAAAAGCTCTGGGACTGCCGAGGAAGCTGCGATTTACACACCTGAAAGTAAGTACTACTAGCTAGTTCCGTGCATCTCCTAGTGATTCAAGCACTAGTTTCACCAATACCATTTAGCATGCTTGCTTATTAGTTTGATTGACCTCTATTTCTTGTACAGTGGTTGTGGCAGGAAGCCGGGAATAATTACTGTGGATACTACATTTGCGAGTTCATCCGCCACACGACCTGTGAGCGTGGCTACTCTAACAAACAATATGAAGTGCGTAAGCAATAATATTCATAATTTTATGTTATTACCATCATTTGTGTTGAGTTTCATTCATTCATATATATGTATTGACCCCCTTCTTCAAATTAGATGTTTCGGATGCGGGATGAGCTCCTAGCACCAGATCGCATGCGAGCAATTCAAGAGGAATTGGCGACATTCTTTCTTGACCACGTGATCGATAAAGACGGAGAATACCATGTGGACCCTGAGTTCATATATAATTAGGGGATTATATTGTAAGAGATCTTATATTGTATATATGTAGCCAGTAGCGTCGGATAGATATACGAAAACTTGTTGTTCGACCAATCTCTCGGAGAAGGAGAGGTCGATATCACTTCTCTCTGTATGCATATGTTCATGACGATCTTCTATTTCCTTCATTTGCTTGCTAGCTAGCATGTCGAGTCCTCTCTATACATATAGTACGTAGCGTCGACCAAGCACGGAGATAAGAGAGGACACTTCTCTCTATTAATTAGCTAGCTAACACAATATATGAAACACCTAAATTAACCCCCCAAAATGTTGGAAATATTCCCTAGAGGCAATAATAAAATGGTTATTATTATATTTCCTTGTTCATGATAATTGTCTATTGTTCATGCTATAATTGTGTTATCCGGAAATCGAATACATGTGTGAATACATAGACCACAACATGTCCCTAGTGAGCCTCTAGTTGACTAGCTCGTTGATCAACTGATAGTCATGGTTTCCTGACTATGGACATTGGATGTCATTGATAACGGGATCACATCATTAGGAGAATGATGTGATGGACAAGACCCAATCCTAAGCATAGCGCAAAGATCGTGTAGTTCGTCTGCTAGAGCTTTTTCCAATGTCAAGTATCTTTTCCTTAGACCATGAGATCGTGTAACTCCCGGATGCCGTAGGAGTGCTTTGGGTGTACCAAACGTCACAACATAACTGGGTGAATATAAAGGTACACTACAGGTATCTCTGAAAGTGTATGTTGGGTTGACACGGATCGAGACTGGGATTTGTCACTCCGTATGACGGAGAGGTATCTGTGGGCCCACTCGGTAATGCATCATCATAATGAGCTCAATGTGACTAAGGAGTTAGCCACGGGATCACGCATTACGGTACGAGTAAAGAGACTTGCCGGTAACGAGATTGAACAAGGTATTGGGATACCGACGATCGAATCTCGGGCAAGTAACATACCGATTGACAAAGGGAATTGTATACGGGATTGATTGAATCCTCGACATCGTGGTTCATCCGATGAGATCATCGAGGAACATGTGGGAGCCAACATGGGTATCCAGATCCCGCTGTTGGTTATTGACCGGAGAGTCGTCTCGGTCATGTCTGCATGTCTCCCGAACCCGTAGGGTCTACACACTTAAGGTTCGGTGACGCTAGGGTTGTAGAGATATTAGTATGCGGTAACCCGAAAGTTGTTCGGAGTCCCGGATGAGATCCCGGACGTCACGAGGAGTTCCGGAATGGTCCGGAGGTAAAGAATTGTATATAGGAAGTCCAGTTTCGGCCACCGGGAAAGTTTCGGGGGTCACCGGTATTGTACCGGGACCACCGGAAGGGTCCCGGGGGTCCACCGGGTGGGGCCACCTATCCCGGAGGGCCCCATGGGCTGAAGTGGGAAGGGAACCAGCCCCTAGTGGGCTGGGGCGCCCCCCTTGGGCCTCTCCCTGCACCTAGGGTTGGAAACCCTAGGGGTGGGGGCCGCCCCACTTGGCTTGGGGGGCAAGCCACCCCCTTGGCCGCCACCCCCCCCTCAGATGGGATCTCCAGGGGGCCGGCGCCCCCCCAGGACCCCTATATATAGTGGGGGGAGGGAGGGCTGCTGCACCCTAGCCCCTGGCGCCTCCCTCTCCCTCCCGTGACACCTCTCCCTCCCGTTTGCGCTTGGCGAAGCCCTGCCGGGATCCCCGCTACTTCCACCACCACGCCGTCGTGCTGCTGGATCTCCATCAACCTCTCCTTCCCCCTTGCTGGATCAAGAAGGAGGAGACGTCGTTGCTCCGTACGTGTGTTGAACGCGGAGGTGCCGTCCGTTCGGCGCTCGGTCATCGGTGATTTGGATCACGACGAGTACGACTCCATCAACCCCGTTCACTTGAACGCTTCCGCTCGCAATCTACAAGGGTATGTAGATGCACTCCTTCCCTCTCGTTGCTAGTAAACTCCATAGATGGATCTTGGTGATGCGTAGAAAATTTTAAAATTCTGCAACGATCCCCTTCAGTGGCATCATGAGCCAGGTTTATGCGTAGTTACTATGCACGAGTAGAACACAAGATTGTTGTGGGCGTAGATGTTGTCAATTTTTCTTGCCACTACTAGTCTTATCTTGTGTCGGCGGCATTGTGGGATGAAGCGGCCCGGACCGACCTTACACGTACGCTTACGTGAGACAGGTTCCACCGACTGACATGCACTAGTTGCATAAGGTGGCTAGCGGGTGTCTGTCTCTCCCACTTTAGTCGGAACGGATTCGATGAAAAGGGTCCTTATGAAGGGTAAATAGAAATTGGCATATCACGTTGTGGTTTTACGTAGGTAAGAAACGTTCTTGCTAGAAACCTATAGAAGCCACGTAAAAACATGCAACAACAATTAGAGGACGTCTAACTTGTTTTTGCAGCTTGTGCCTTGTGATGTGATATGGCCAAAAGGATGTGATGAATGAGATATATGTGATGTATGAGATTGATCATGTTCTTGTAATAGGAATCACGACTTGCATGTCGATGAGTATGACAACCGGCAGGAGCCATAGGAGTTGTCTTTATTTTTGTATGACCTGCGTGTCATTGAATAACGCCATGTAAATTACTTTACTTTATTGCTAAACACGTTAGCCATAGAAGTAGAAGTAATCGTTGGCGTAACAACTTCATGAAGACACGATGATGGAGATCATGGTGTCATGCTGGTGACGAAGATGATCATGGCGCCCCGAAGATGGAGATCATAGGAGCAAAATGATATTGGCCATATCATGTCACTATTTGATTGCATGTGATGTTTATCATGTTTTACATCTTATTTGCTTAGTACGACGGTAGTAAGTAAGATGATCCCTTATAATAATTTCAAGAAAGTGTTCCCCCTAACTGTGCACCGTTGCGAAGGTTCGTTGTTTCGAAGCACCACGTGATGATCGGGTGTGATAGATTCTAAAGTTCGCATACAACGGGTGTTGACGAGCCTAGCATGTACAGACATGGCCTCGGAACACACGCAATACACTTAGGTTGACTTGACGAGCCTAGCATGTACAGACATGGCCTCGGAACACGGAAAGACCGAAAGGTCGAGCATGAGTCGTATAGAAGATACGATCAACATGAAGATGTTCACCGATCTTGACTAGTCCGTCTCACGTGATGATCGGACACGGCCTAGTTGACTCGGATCATGTTTCACTTAGATGACTAGAGGGATGTCTATCTGAGTGGGAGTTCATTGAATAATTTGATTAGATGAACTTATTATCATGAACTTAGTCTAAAATCTTTACAATATGTCTTGTAGATCAAATGGCCCACGTTGCCCTCAACTTCAACGCGTTCCTAGAGAAAACCAAGCTCAAAGATGATGGCAGCAACTATACGGACTGGGTCCGGAACCTGAGGATCATCCTCATAGCTGCCAAGAAAGATTATGTCCTAGAAGCACCGCTAGGTGAAGCACCCATCCCAGAGAACCAAGACGTTATGAACGCTTGGCAATCACTTGCTGATGATTACTCCCTCGTTCAGTGCGGCATGCTTTACAGCTTAGAACCGGGGCTCCAAAAGCGTTTTGAGAAACACGGAGCATATGAGATGTTCGAAGAGCTGAAAATGGTTTTCCAAGCTCATGCCCGGGTCGAGAGATATGAAGTCTCCGACAAGTTCTTCAGTTGTAAAATGGAGGAAAATAGTTCTGTCAGTGAGCACATACTCAAAATGTCTGGGTTACACAACCGCTTGTCTCAGCTGGGAGTTAATCTCCCGGATGACGCGGTCATTGATAGAATCCTTCAGTCGCTTCCACCGAGCTACAAGAGCTTCGTGATGAACTTCAATATGCAGGGGATGGAAAAGACCATTCCCTGAGGTATATTCAATGCTGAAATCAGCGGAGGTGGAGATCAAAAAGGAACATCAAGTGTTGATGGTGAATAAAACCACTAAGTTCAAGAAGGGCAAGGGTAAGAAGAACTTCAAGAAGGGCGGCAAGGGAGTTGCCGCGCCCGGTAAGCCAGTTGCCGGGAAGAAGCCAAGGAATGGACCCAAGCCTGAGACTGAGTGCTTTTATTGCAAGGGAAGTGGTCACTGGAAGCGGAACTGCCCCAAATACTTAGCGGACCAGAAGGCCGGCAACACCAAAGGTATATGTGATATACATGTAATTGATGTGTACCTTACCAGTACTCGTAGTAGCTCCTGTGTATTTGATACCAGTGCGGTTGCTCATATTTGTAACTCAAAACAGGAGCTGCGGAATAAGCGGAGACTGGCGAAGGACGAGGTGACGATGCGCGTCGGGAATGGTTCCAAGGTCGATGTGATCGCTGTCGGCACGCTACCTCTACATTTACCTACGGGATTAGTTTTAAACCTCAATAATTGTTATTTAGTGCCAGCTTTGAGCATGAACATTGTATCAGGATCTCGTTTAAGTCGAGATGGCTACTCATTTAAATCCGAGAATAATGGTTGTTCTATTTATATGAGAGATATGTTTTATGGTCATGCCCCGCTGGTTAATGGTTTATTCTTAATGAATCTCGAACGTGATGTTACACATATTCATAGTGTGAATACCAAAAGATGTAAAGTTGATAACGATAGTCCCACATACTTGTGGCACTGCCGCCTTGGTCACATTGGTGTCAAGCGCATGATGAAGCTCCATGCTGATGGACTTTTAGAGTCTCTCGATTATGAATCATTTGACACATGCGAACCATGCCTCATGGGCAAAATGACCAAGACTCCGTTCTCCGAAACAATGGAGCGAGCAACCAAATTATTATAAATCATACATACTGATGTGTGCGGTCCAATCAGTGTTTAGGCTCGCGGAGGCTATCGTTATGTTCTCACTCTCACTGATGACTTAAGTAGATATGGGTATGTCTACCTAATGAAACACAAGTCTGAGACCTTTGAAAAGTTCAAGGAATTTCAGAGTGAGGTTGAGAATCAACGTGACAGAAAAATAAAGTTCCTACGATCAGATCGTGGAGGGGAATATTTAAGTCACGAATTTGGCACACACTTAAGGAAATGTGGAATAGTTTCACAACTCACGCCGCCTGGAACACCTCAGCGAAATGGTGTGTTCGAACGTCGTAATCGCACTCTATTGGATATGGTGCGATCTATGATGTCTCTTACCGATCTACCGCTCTCATTTTGGGGCTATGCTTTAGAGACTGCCGCATTCACTTTAAATAGGGCTCCGTCAAAATCCGTTGAGACGACACCGTATGAATTATGGTTTGGGAAGAAACCTAAGCTGTCGTTTCTAAAAGTTTGGGGATGCGATGCTTATGTCAAGAAACTTAAACCTGAAAAGCTCGAACCCAAATCGAAAAAATGCGTCTTCATAGGATACCCTAAGGAAACTATTGGGTATACCTTCTACCTCAGATCCGAAGGCAAGATCTTCGTTGCCAAGAATGGGTCCTTTATGGAGAAAGAGTTTCTCTCGAAAGAAATAAGTGGGAGGAAAGTGGAACTTGATGAGGTGATAGTCACCCCTTCTGAACCGGAAAGTAGCACAGCGCGGGAAGATGTTCCTGTGGTGCCTACACCAACTGGAGAGGAAGTTAATGATGATGATCATGAAGCTTCGGATCAAGTTACTGCTGAACTTCATAGGTCCACAAGGACACGTTCCGCGCCAGAGTGGTACGGCAACCCTGCCTGGAAATCATGTTGTTAGACAACGGTGAACCTTCGAACTATGAAGAAGCAATGGCGGGCCCAGATTCCGATAAATGGCTAGAAGCCATGAAATCCGAGATACGATCCATGTATGAAAACGAAGTATGGACTTTGACTGACTTGCCCGATGATCGGCAAGCCATAGAAAATAAATGGATCTTTAAGAAGAAGACAGACGCAGATGGTAATATGACCATCTATAAGGCTCGACTTGTCGCTAAGGGTTATCGACAAGTTCAAGGGGTTGACTACGATGAGACTTTCTCACCCGTAGCGAAGCTGAAGTCCGTCCGAATCATGTTAGCAATTGCCGCATTCTATGATTATGAGATATGGCAAATGGACGTCAAAACGGCATTCCTTAACGGCTTTCTTAAGGAAGAATTGTATATGATGCAGCCGGTAGGTTTTATCGATCCTAAGAATGCTGACAAAGTATGCAAGCTCCAGCGCTCAATCTATGGGTTGGTGCAAGCATCTCGGAGTTGGAACATTCGCTTTGATGAGATGATCAAAGCGTTTGGGTTTACACAGACTTATGGAGAAGCCTGTGTTTACAAGAAAGTGAGTGGGAGCTCTGTAGCATTTCTCATATTATATGTGGATGACATACTGTTGATGGGAAATGATATAGAATTCTTGGAAAGTATAAAGGCCTACTTGAATAAGTGTTTTTCAATGAAGGACCTTGGAGAAGCTGCTTATAAATTAGGCATCAAGATCTATAGAGATAGATCAAGACGCCTCATTGGTCTTTCACAGAGTACGTACCTTGACAAGATATTGAAGAAGTTCAATAAGGATCAGTCCAAGAAGGGGTTCTTGCCTGTATTGCAAGGTGTGCAATTGAGCACGGCTCAATGCCCGACCATGGCAGAAGATAGAGAAAAGATGAGTGTCATCCCCTATGCCTCGGCCATAGGGTCTATTATGTATGCCATGATGTGTACCAGACCTGATGTAAACCTTGTCGTAAGTTTCGTAGGAAGGTACCAAAGTAATCCCGACATGGAACACTGGACAGCGGTCAAGAACATCCTGAAGTACCTGAAAAGGACTAAGGATATGTTTCTCGTTTATGGAGGTGACGAAGAGCTCGTCGTAAAGGGTTACGTCGATGCTAGCTTCTACACCGATCTGGATGACTCTAAGTCACAAACCGGATACGTGTATATTTTGAATGGTAGGGCGGTCAGCTGGTGGAGTTGCAAGCAAAGCGTGGTGGCGGGATCTACATGTGAAGCGGAATACATGGCGGCCTCAGAGGCAGCACAAGAAGCAATCTGGATAAAGGAGTTCATTACCGACCTAGGGGTGATTCCCAATGCGTCGGGCCCGATGACTCTCTTCTGTGACAACACTGGAGCTATTGCCCTTGCCAAGGAGCCCAGGTTTCACAGGAAGACCAGGCATATCAAGCGTCGCTTCAACTCCATTCGTGAAAGTGTTCAAAATGGAGACATAGATATTTGTAAAGTACATACGGACCTGAATGTAGCAGATCCGTTGACTAAACCTCTCCCTAGAGCAAAACATGATCAACACCAGAACTCTATGGGTGTTCAATTCATCACAATGTAACTAGATTATCGACTCTAGTGCAAGTGGGAGACTGTTGGAAATATGCCCTAGAGGCAATAATAAAATGGTTATTATTATATTTCCTTGTTCATGATAATTGTCTATTGTTCATGCTATAATTGTGTTATCCGGAAATCGTAATACATGTGTAAATACATAGACCACAACATGTCCCTAGTGAGCCTCTAGTTGACTAGCTCATTGATCAACTGATAGTCATGGTTTCCTGACTATGGACATTGGATGTCATTGATAACGGGATCACATCATTAGGAGAATGATGTGATGGACAAGACCCAATCCTAAGCATAGCGCAAAGATCGTGTAGTTCGTCTGCTAGAGCTTTTTCCAATGTCAAGTATCTTTTCCTTAGATCATGAGATCGTGTAACTCCCGGATGCCGTAGGAGTGCTTTGGGTGTACCAAACGTCACAACGTAACTGGGTGACTATAAAGGTACACTACAGGTATCTCTGAAAGTGTCTGTTGGGTTGACACGGATCGAGACTGGGATTTGTCACTCCGTATGACGGAGAGGTATCTGTGGGCCCACTCGGTAATGCATCATCATAATGAGCTCAATGTGACTAAGGAGTTAGCCACGGGATCACGCATTACGGTACGAGTAAAGAGACTTGCCGGTAACGAGATTGAACAAGGTATTGGGATACCGACGATCGAATCTCGGGCAAGTAACATACCGATTGACAAAGGGAATTGTATACGGGATTGATTGAATCCTCGACATCGTGGTTCATCCGATGAGATCATCGAGGAACATGTGGGAGCCAACATGGGTATCCAGATCCCGCTGTTGGTTATTGACCGGAGAGTCGTCTCGGTCATGTCTGCATGTCTCCCGAACCCGTAGGGTCTACACACTTAAGGTTCGGTGACGCTAGGGTTGTAGAGATATTAGTATGCGGTAACCCGAAAGTTGTTTGGAGTCCCGGATGAGATCCCGGACGTCACGAGGAGTTCCGGAATGGTCCGGAGGTAAAGAATTGTATATAGGAAGTCCAGTTTCGGCCACCGGGAAAGTTTCGGGGGTCACCGGTATTGTACCGGGACCACCGGAAGGGTCCCGGGGGTCCACCGGGTGGGGCCACCTATCCCGGAGGGCCCCATGGGCTGAAGTGGGAAGGGAACCAGCCCCTAGTGGGCTGGGGCGCCCCCCTTGGGCCTCTCCCTGCGCCTAGGGTTGGAAACCCTAGGGGTGGGGGGCGCCCCACTTGGCTTGGCGGGCAAGCCACCCCCTTGGCCGCCACCCCCCCCCCTCAGATGGGATCTCCAGGGGCCGGCGCCCCCCCCCCAGGACCCCTATATATAGTGGGGGGAGGGAGGGCTGCTGCACCCTAGTCCCTGGCGCCTCGTCGTCGTGCTGCTGGATCTCCATCAACCTCTCCTTCCCCCTTGCTGGATCAAGAAGGAGGAGACGTCGTTGCTCCGTACGTGTGTTGAACGCGGAGGTGCCGTCCGTTCGGCGCTCGGTCATCGGTGATTTGGATCACGACGAGTACGACTCCATCAACCCCGTTCACTTGAACGCTTCCGCTCGCAATCTACAAGGGTATGTAGATGCACTCCTTCCCTCTCGTTGCTAGTAAACTCCATAGATGGATCTTGGTGATGCGTAGAAAATTTTAAAATTCTGCAACGATCCCCTTCACAAAACCCCCAAAATCCACCCCCTTTCAAAAAAACAAAAACATCAGCTCCTGCCAGCTGCTGACGCGTGGATGTCTTTTGGTCCCGGTTGGTGTTACCAACCGGGACCAAAGGCCGTCCTGCCTGGGCTCACCGCAGCGGCCACGTGGAGGCCCATCTCTCCTGGTTGGTGTAAGAACCGGGACTAAAGGTATAGCGCTTTAGTACCGACCCTTTAGTCCCGGTTCCCCAACCGGAACAAATAGGCTTTACGAACCGGGACAAATGGGCCTTTTTCTACTAGTGCCCCATCTCCTATCTCTCACGGCGCCGCACACCATCTCCCCTCATTATGGTGACGACGGTTGTCATAGCCCTAGAATATGATAATATAATAAGTGCATTATAGTATATTCATGCATCGTGTTTATATTTAAAGGAATTTGAATTCGGGGAATTTCAAAGCCTCAAATTTATTCAAAGGGCAAAACCCTAAGTTTTTTTCCCAAAAACTCCAGAAAGCCTTTCTAAAACCCTAAGAATTAGGCATGAGCCCACATTAAATTATGCGGGTCACACCCTAATTGTATGGGACTTTCATAGGAATTACTTTTGAACTTTGGAATTAATCCATATTGTATTTGAATTGAATTTATATTCATATAAATTGGAATATGAATTAAAAAATATTGATACTTTACGTGTGCACTTGGATCGGTCCAATGGAGCCACATAAAATAATTCAAACAACAGCCAGATAGAAGGAAAAATAGAAACAACTATTACTGTGCATTGTACATGACCGACTTACCAGTGCAGCCCATGGCCCATCCAGGCCATTTGCCAGTCATCGTCCTCCTCCCACCAGCGCAGGCAGCCAGTTGTGTGGCGACCGCGCAGTACCTCCCTTGGCCAGTTGCGCCCTTCGCCGGGCATATCCTCGCGCCTGAGAGAGACGTGAACGAACCGCTCGACCTGTCCGCTCTCCCTCTCTTTCCCTCACTAGTAGAAAACGGGCCTTTGGTTTGGCCAGAAAAAAGCATTAATCTCGGTTGCATTACGAACCGGGACTAATGTGAGCATTAGTCCCGGTTCGAGCGGCTAGGGCACCGTACAGGCATTAGTCCCGGTTCAAATGGGACCTTTAGTCCCGGTTGGTGCCACGAACCGGGACTAAAGGGTGCGATGCCCATTAGTACCGGTTCGTGGCACCAACCGATACTAAAGGTTAGACCTTTAGTCCCGGTTTGAGCCACCAACCGGTACTAATGGGGTTTGAGGCATTAGTACCGGTTCGTGGCACGAACTGGTACTAAAGGTCCCATTTTCAAACTCTACCCCCCGATCGCCTTTTCAGTTTTGTAAAAAGCAAAAAAAAATGATAAAAACTTCAAAAATTAAAATCCTTCCAGATGTAGTTATGTTACTACATGTACTAGTTAGGAAAATTTAAAAAACTTAAATTTGGACATGTTTTGCAAAAAGTGTAGGGAAAATGTAAAACGGCTATAACTTTTGCATACGGTGTCAGAAAAAAACGTATAATATATCAAAATGTTCAGCACGAAAATCCGCATCCGATTTTGATGGCCTACGGCCTATTTGCAAATTTTTAGAATCCTCAAATTCTAAAAGGAAAAAAAGTTATGCTCAAATTTCAGTTTTTTTTGAATTTTTGTTAAATCTGGTCAAACTATGGTCAAACTACTTATTCAAAAAGTATTAGTGTTACTAAATAATTATTCAAGAATATTAGTGTTACTAAATAATTATTTCAGTTTTTTTGAATTTTGGTCAAATCTGGTCAAATTATGGTCAAACTGTGGTCAAACAATGGTCAAACTAATTATTCAAGAAATATTAGTGTTACTAAATAATTATTTCAGTTTTTTTGAATTTTGATCAAATATGGTCAAACTGTGATCAAACTACTTATTCAAGAAATATTAGTGTTACTAAATAATTATTGTTTTTTAGAACAATAGTTTCAAACTCAAATAGTGAAATGTGTGACTTCATGCTCAAGCTAAATTCCTGAGGGTTAATAGGATTGACATCTTACTATTGTCAGGAAAACAACAAGTGTAGACTTGGAAACGAGGGAGAATAGAACTCGGAAGTGAAGCGTGCTCAGGCTGGAGTAGTGAGAGGATGGGTGACCGTCCGGGAAGTTAGATGATTTGGAATGATGAGTGGTGATTAGAGATTAGAGGTTAAATTGAGCAGTGATGAGGGGTGATTAGAGATTAGAGATTAAAATAATTCTGAAATTTGAAAATAAAAAAAATTCAAAAAAAAATCATAAAATTTCCTTTAGTACCGGTTCGTGTTATCAACCGGGACTAAAGGTGGACCTCCAAGCAGCGGCCACGTGGAGGACCTTTAGTCAAAGGGGGAGGCTTTAGTAACGACCCTTTAGTTCCGATTTTTCAGAACCGGGACTAAAGGCCCTTTTTCTACTAATGCCTCGAATTCGAGCACCACAGAGCCGCGCCGTCAATGTCGCGCCCCGAGCACGATCGTCGCTACCTAGCCGTGTCAAAAACCTTCTCCGGCTCCCTACCTCCAGCTTTCTCCTTCTCCAGCCCTCTCTTCGCCGAAGGTTCCTCCCAGATCCAGACCAAGCCAAGCACAACAACCTCGTCTTCAACCTCCGCCGACGGCTGCGTGTTGGGTAATCCAAACAACACGTGAGTTAGTCTTGGCAAGTATTAGAATTAAGCAGGTCTCTAGTTGTAGTTTGGTAAGAATTAGTGGCCATGTGAGAAAGTGTTCTGGGTTTGTATGCCCACGTGTGAGTCAAGGACTACTGCCAAGGAAGGAAGAAAATGAAGTTATGGTACTAAAAAAGGAAAATGATAATTTTAGGGCCAAAAAGGCAATTAGATTTTAAGAAAAGGTCTGATAAGGAATTCTCTCTTAGAAGAACACGCGCAAATCCAGCACATCACCCAGCAACAGATCCAATGAGTGAAATGACGAAGTCGGCAACGCACCGGAGAAAATTATCGCTGCTGACCACCATCATGGCCTCCTCCTCCTCCACCACCTCGTCCCCAAATCCCGTAGCAACAACCTCATCACCCTACTTCCTACCCGAGCTCACCCCCCAGATCGCGAGTTGCCTGACCACCCTCCAGGATTTCTTCGCCCTCCGCGCAACCTACCGGGATCTCCTCCCTCCGTCGCCGTCCAGCCTCGCCTCCCAAGCCCCCCACCTCCTCCTTGTCCCCGGATCTCGAGCCATGTTCCACCTCCCCCTCCGTCGTCGCCTGCGCTTCCGCCTCCCCCTCCATGATTTTGATCCTAACCCTGCCGCCTTCTACTCTTTTGGCTGTCGCATCGCCATGGCCAGCCCCAGCCACCATGAGCTCAGCTTCGTCCACCTTCTCACAGGCGAGCGATTTCGCCTCCCCTATCCACCGGCACCCTTCTGTCGCCTCCTCCTATCTGGCGATCTCGTCCTTGCCTTCGTTCCGACGGTCGGCCGTGCCGTCCAGTACTGTCGCCTTGGGGATGTTGAGTGGCGTGTGGCGTCATGCACTGAACCCTATGTCCTGGAGGATTTGATCTTTCTCAAGGGCAACCTACACGCGCTGGTCAGATCTGAAGATGTTGGCGGCCTATGTTACCGTCTCGCCGTGGCCAATCTGTCAGACAAGAATACAGTGGAATTAATGTTTCTTGGAGATAATTTGGATACACAGGCTGCACATGGGAGTTCATATTTCTGTCTCGCAGAGTGTCTCGATGAGTTGTTGCTTATTAGCGCTGTTGGGGACTGCCCAGAAGAGTTTCATGTTTTCCGGTGGCAGTCAAGGGAGGGGAAGTGGACAAGGACTACTAGCCTTGGTGACTGCACATTGTTCTTGTCATACTTTTACTTTGTAGGCCGTGTTGTTCCGACGAAAGGAATGACATGCTTTTCAGGTTATTTCTTTGCAAGTTGCCTTGGTCCAGATCATCCAGGAGTTCGAAGGGACTGCATATACTTCACAGATGCCAAAAGAAAGTGGATCGAGTATTCCTTGGCCGATGGATCTTGTGAGGAATTTGTTTCTGAGAACTTAGAGGGAGCCGCATTGTCCGATTCTGATTTCAGGCCACCTGTTTGGGTCTTTCCGAGCATGTGTTGATGCACTCATATGGATCACAGTGCTATGTGAAAGTTACTGTCCAAAGGTACAACTGCTCCTTACTGACTTGTAGTCCTTGTTTGGATTTCCCATGTTATTTTGGTGTATAACATATTTAAGTGTCAGTCTCTTTAGCAGCATGTGTTACATACTGTGGATATCGTTTGAAGTTGCATATAAATGGACATGCTGCTAAGCTGATCCCTGAAATGTTGACAGTAATAATTTGCAAGTCTCAGTGACCAGTACTAGATCATGTTTTGCTTCTTTCTCTGCAGAGTTGCTCAGCAACTTGTAAGTAAGTGTACATGTATGCCCGCACCAGCTCGCAAGTTAATGATGGAAATTACTGAATCAACTCGTAATTCAGTGTGCAATCACTGGCATCCTCAGTTTTGTTGCCGTTCTCTTTTCAATTATGGTATGAGAATTCAATGTTTCATCCTCAATTAATATGGCATCTTATAGAAAGTCGTTTGTCTATGATGCCAGTGACCCAGAAGCACAAGATGATGCTACGTACCACCAGGAGGGGAGCATCTCCAACTCGGACGAGTGGTTATCAGGGTAATCGTTCACGCTGAAACCTACCATCCAATAAAAGACATATATATTCTACTGTACATATACAATGTATTTTATCTGCAACTATTTCAGCATGAGCAGAGTACCATGGCCTCTGAACATGGGTATGTAATGTCCGCTGCTTTGCGAATCTTTTCAACAAGCATAATACTGTTTCCCGGATGATTTGTAGTACCAGTATTTCATATCATTCCAGCTTAGAGAAATAATGTTGGTTTACCGAGGCCATATTGGGCATATCATGTGCAAAACCTTAGGTGTCAATCTTTCAGGCTCACGGAGTTTCCCTTCTTATCATTCTGTCATTCATTGTTCCATAAGACAGAGAGTTCTGACCTTCGCCTTCAACTCCCGTCACGACTCAGTCTGACTGCTGTCTTAGCTGACCAGACCAACAGTTGTGCCATCCCACCTGGGATAAGAAGAAAGCTCAGAAATCTAAACTAGAGTTGCACCAATACGTAAGCAAAAGAAAGAAAGGGGTTACCCACCTGTACAAGCGCAGAGAATGTTGTCGCAACGTCGATGAGTTATCCAGTCTCTGTCCCTGTTTATCAACTCTTGATGAGAATGTGTTGACGATTTCACTTGCTCTCTCCGTACAAACCAACATATAGAGAAGCGGGTGGTTTCAATCCTGCAAAATGCACATAGTTGTTTTAATATCGATGGGTGCTAAGGAAGTTCGTATACTTATAACAGTTAGCACTTAGCAGTTCAGTCCTGCAACCAACCTGCTTTTCAGAAGCAGTATTCCATTCCATCTTCCCATGTTGAAAATCCATGGTGCTCACCCTCAGCTGTTGCTGCCAAAGAGAGCATACTGTGAGAAGAATTATCCATCTTTGCTTTCGAAGCCGAGTAGATACTTAAAGTTCAGCATACAGATTGAAATTAGCCAGAACAACGCAAACTATTTATTGGTTAACAAAGCTCAGTATATTGGAAGGTTCAGCAGTTCACTATGAACCTACGGAATGTGGCGGTCAACAGTTCACTATGTTGCATCTTTTCAGAACAAAGTCAGTCAAGTTCAATTGATACTAAAAATTTGCAGAGAAAAGCGTGGATGTTCTGAAACTTTCTCCCGCAAGGTTCCTTCGTTCCTCATCACAACTTTGCAGGTGCTAATGCCAGCAGAAATTTAACTTGCCTCTCCATGCTCTGCTATTACCGGCTTCACTCTTCAACCGCATCCTACCCTCTCCAACAATGAGTAAAACTTCCTCGCAATGCAGCTGCAGTTGAAGCTGCAGTTCAAGTAATTATTTCCTATTAAACCTTCAATCCTAAATCGTACTCCCTCTGTAACTTAATATAAGACATTTTTTTGACACTGCCATGGACTCGAAAACGTCCTATAAAAAGTTATAGCGGGAGTAGTACATTTCTGCAGGCTTACATGTGGAAGTTAGCAAATATGACTGGATTTTCAGAAATACGTGGGCTTGTTCAGGCCTCCTCCACTGGTTGTTGCCACTGGATCAGACCTACACTCCGATTAACCTACATAAAAACAATAGAAGAAAAACAACAGAATAAGCCACCGATGAACAGAGTGGATTCCAAAACCATGCAATATACTCAGAATCCACGGCGGAAAACGTACTTGAGCAAATTACTAAATTGGCAAGGGGGCAGTAGAGGGGCAAATTACTTACAGATGAACTAGAGCTCGTGGTGGTGGATCTCGACTCCCGCTGGTGCTGCCCCATTAACGAAATACTGTATATGGCGGAAGCCTCTGGTTCTGAATCCTATCACTCTTTCCCATGGCATTATAGGAGAGCCCCAGAATTGTATTGACAAAGGACACGAAGCATTACAGTCTTCTCCAGATAAAAGAGTTCCAATCGCCTGGAATACAAAACCGTCAGAATTCACTCACACCAGGAAACTACTGATGAACCACAACCAATGACGACGACAAAAGCATTACAGATTTCTCTTTCTAACCTCTGGCTGTTTGTTTCTTTTAGCTCTCCATGTTGCAGCCATCAATCCCAGCCTTCTTATTCCTCTCCTAAATCATTCCCCTGTTACCCTTCTGAATCAATAGTCCCCAACCGCCAGAGCTTTGCGGCAAACTCAGCTTAACAACAATACAATCAATTAGTCAAAGTTCTTGTGCATAAAATAAATAAAATTGAAAAGGACTAGCTAAAAAGAGTACAGAGAGAATGCATTGATTCAAACTGCAGTGTAAATCTACTTAACAGAAAAGCAAAATTAATACAGGGCAACAGAGCATGCAAATAACAGAGTATACACCAATGAAAAGTGAATTATCTATGCATCATTTGAATTCTGCAGTCATCACAAATATTGTAAAAGCATGTCCAAATGATGCCATAAGTAGCTAAGTGAAATAAAGATTACTAAGCTTTTGGGAGTTCCATACCATTATTTAACGTAACTGTCCGGTTGTGAGAAATCTTGTGAGCAGTCCAAGATGTAGAGTTCCTTCAAGGCCATAGTATTTTGTATGCTTCAGGCAGAGACATTCGAATTATGGAACACACCGTGACTCCCATTAGATGCCCAGTCGGCATCGGAGTACACAATCAGCCGGTGGTCGGAGGAGCGCCGTAGGTGGAGCATGGTGAAATGCGCCGTAGGTTTGATTGGGTCTTCTTGATGAGCTCATTGGCATCAAACTCATTGAGGACATCCTCAACCTCGTAGGCGACGGACTTAAATTTAGTGAGCCACCGCCCAACTGCTGCCCCATCTATTTCTCCTCGGCGCAGCCTATCGTCAGCATCATGCGTCACGGCCTCCAGATCTTTCATTTTCTCCTCCAAGCCTTCCACTTCGTCCTGGAAGCCCCACAGGGCCACAGCAGAGCAATCTCCTCCTTCATAAGCTTGCTAGCGAGTTGTTTCCCCACAGCACTCACAGGCATGCCCCCAACCTCCGCCATTGCTGGCAGAGAGCTTTTGTTGCTCCCTCCGATGTAATGATACTATTGTGTTTGTGTGCAGAATATCTGTGGGTGGACTAGTGGGTATCTGAGTTTGTAAATATTTATACCACTCTGTTTCTTAGGCTAAAGCATTTGCACTGATACCTGAAGTGCAGTGTGGTTCAGCTCTAAGAAACAAAGACATTACAGCACATGTTTTTGGAGTTTTGTGAGTTGCACGTCTCAGCCTTTGAGGAAAGGAACAAAGTTGAACAGCCGATGGCTTGTGATGGCCTCTCTGTAAAAGGAAAATGTGGGAAGTGAAATTCTGCGTTTAGTTTAGCCTGGGCACGAGAAGCGTGAAAATGATGATCTCAAAGTAGAATTGGCCTATGTAAATTAGAGAACATTCGCTTTTAAGAGTTGCAGATACATACATACTGACTATACAGGGAATTGCTCATAAGGAAAACTGAACATACAGGTAATTTGATTATAAGATCTACCAACTTGGAGCAGCCAATCACGACCGGAAGAAGACCGCGAGGGAGGTTCGGGCGAATACCTCAGGCGGCGTACGAGCGGCGATTCTCCGCATCCGCGCCATCTGCTCCGGCACCGCAAGCCCCACGCCGCGCTGCCGCAGCGGCGTGCCCGACCAGCCGCAGCTGGTCCCGCATCCGACCGCCGTCCTCCCTGGGTACATGCGCCGTCAAAGTCCCACCTCCGCCGCCCTTCGTCCCCGAATCCATGGTCGCGGTAGATTTGGGTAAGAAGATGAGCTCACCTGTTTTTTTTTAATTAGTAACTGGCCAACACTACCAAAAAGGCTTTCGCCCCGCTTTATATATAAAGTATAGACCAGCAGTGCCCGATACAACCGCACTCACCCATCACAAACGCGCACACACCCAAAGACAGGATATATAGACATTGAGCGTAGCAACACACTCCCTAGCACTACAAGAGCCGCCGGGGGTTTCATCCGAAGAAGTGAAGCCGCATATGACGAACCGTAGGCTTCAAGGCGGTGCCTTCAGAGAGGATACGACACCGGAGCGCCGTCACCGCCCGATCCGAGGATCAGAGTTTCTTTGGAGCAACACGACGGGCAATGATAGCCGCGACGATGCCTTCAAGAAGGGAGCGATCTTCGTCGTCGCCAGTCCGTCCGAAGATAGAGTAGGTTTTCATCCCGGCCAACACTCATCTCCACCGAACGCCACACCCGGCTACCACGCCGCCCACACGGCCGTGGCATCCGAGCAACACCGAGGCACGAGCTCTGCCCATGAGCATCGTGCCACCACCACCAGGGCCACCGCCCCAGAATCCAAGACCTTGACACCAAGTACCCCGAGCCCCACCGCTACGCCAACCGCAGAGACGGGTGGAAAGGATCCGCCTTTCGCACCCCTGGCCGGTCCCAGCGCCGAGACCCAATAGGCCGCCGAGACCCAATAGGCCGGCCACAACAAGCCTCCATTAAGCCGTCCTACTACACCGGGCGCATGACGAGCGCAGTCCAGCCGCCGGGCGCGAGATGGGCCGGTCCTGCTGCCGGGCGCAAGACGAGCGCAGTCCTGCTGTCAGGGGCGGGACGGGCCGGTTGATGAAGCACAAAAAATCATAGATAATACACAAGATATCGTCCCCAATTTTCTGTATATCTCCCCCCCCCCCCCCCCTCTCCCTGGCCGAAGCCATGTCTTTTTACATCAAACGGGCCAAGTCCCACGTGATTCCCAAGTAAACTAGGGATAAGGAAATATTTAAAATAAAAAGAATCCTAACAAGCCAAACAACGTGAACCTAATAACCTACTCCTTCCGTCTCATAATGTAAGACGTTTTTTGACACTACACTAGTGTTAAGAAACGTCTTACATTATGGAACGGAGGGAGTAATTAACTATGCATGCATGTGGATCAGCATGTCACGTACATACGCGCCGTCGAGAAAGCCAGCTTGGAGGCGTACGGAAATTGGGCTCGACTAAAGGCAGTGTTGGCTCCTTATTAATCTCCGATATTTTTCTATAATGCGGCCGAATAGAGTGATACAATTTCCTTTGAATTTTGTTCTGCAAACTACCTTGATCTCTTGCCTTGTTGGGCCATGTTAATCCTACCCAGCGTCCTATTTTTTTATAGTCCAAATCTGGTTGTATTATGTGTGCAGGACCATGCAGAACATCTCTTAAATCTAATGCATGCACCACGTCATTGGTCTTTGGTCTGTTAATTATAGAATTAACTCTCGATCCACACAACTGACGCAAATTACCATCCTTTCCTTGATGAAATATGGCTGCATGCACTTCATTATTTGCTGTAACTTTTTCATGTCTTAATTCTGTAACTAGCTCAGCTTGAATAGTATCATCAGTCACCGGTACCATGGCCGTATCACCGGTCCTGCTGCCGGGCACGAGACCAGCTCGGTCCAACGGCACCGGGTGCGAGACGGTCGATGGACCGCAGCCGGGAGAAGGCCAGCCCTCCGGCGAGAGAAGCGAATGGACGTCGAGGAGAGGGGTCGAAGGCCAATACAGGCAGCCTTCAGACGGGCCGACGCCGCAATCAACCTGCCCCCACCATAGCAGCCGCCGGGCACGCACCTCCGCAGCTACCACCACTGCGCCGCCACCCCGACCAGCCGAGGGGGCCTTGGTCAGGGCCGCCGCGCGCAGCCCTAGCCGTCGCGGCCCGCGCCGCCGAGAGGTCAGATCTGAAAGAGCCGCCGCGGCCGTCGTCTCCAACCTCCGGCCCGCACCACCACCACCAACTGTTGCGTTGCCAACACCACCTGCCGCGGCCACGGCAGAGGTGGCCACATGCAGCCCGCGCTGCCTTGAGCCAGATCTGGCCGCGCTGGAGTCGCCGCCATCTCGGGCACAAGCGCGCCACCCGCCGAGCCGCCCACCGCGGGGAGGCAGGGACGGCAGAGCGCCGCACCCGGCCGCGGCGCCGCCCTGGAGCCCGGCCGCAGCGCCACGACCCAGCCCGAGGCGCGGGCTCGCGCCAGCACCGCCCGAGCGGGGAGCCAAAGGGGCCCGCCGCCGCCGGCAACAGCAGGGCTTCGTCCGGCCGCCCCCCTGGGCGGCGGCGAGGGAGGAGGGAGCGGCGGCGAGGGTTGGGGTTGGCCTCCGGGCCGCCTTGCGGGAGACGACGCGGAGGAGGAGCAGGACAGTTTGGTCGACAAGAAACTGCCAGCGAACGCCCTAGCTGCCGCACAATTTTGATCCTGCGATGTGCTAGTTTGGATGACTTTTTCAGACTCAAAATTAAAGGAATATCATGATAGTTTTACGAAAAGACCACCCAGGTACTCCAAATACACTAAAATTGCCAGATGAACGTTCGCAAATGTCATCTCTTGTGGCGAACGTTCGCTAGATATACCAACCCTTTTTTTAAGGCTTTGTTCACCTTTTTTTTACCTATGGAAATTAGATCTTAACCCACACATTACTTACCCATTTGATTATTTACCTCCCGAAAAATGATTGGGGCTTGGATCCATCCACCAGTGAGACAATCCTAATAAATCATAGAACTTTCAGTAAAGTGTGGCAAATAACTGTAGCAACGAGCACCAGCCACAGGAGTCCCAGCTGTGTATGAGCAGGAGCAGGCGGGAGTGATTAAAAAACTTAACGGAGGGGCGGGGCGGGGGGTCACCTTAGCTGTTCATCAGGCCAGGGCTTAGTGGGATGGCCAAGGCGGCGGCGTGATTACTGATTAGGGAAGGGACGTCGACCGGCGGCTGCATGAGGAAGAAGAAAAGAAAGGTTGAAGATGAACAGTATATGATCTGTTTTCGGTCGTATAATAAAGATGTAATGATTAACAAAAGTGACTGATACAAACAATTTTTTCATGTGCCTGATGTATAGGCGCTCCCGGGTTCCCGGCAAATAGGTCATTTCTAGCGCTGGCATTTCAACGCTTGAAGGCACCAAAACACTAGCGATCCAGAAAGTGCATAATGAATGGGTAGTGACTAGTGAGTGAGCTAATTGTCCACCATGAAAACCTACCTACTCCAATAAAAGACATCAGTAGTCTACCGTACATATATGATGTGTGTACAGTATCCACTGCTATTTCACCATGAGCAGAGCACCATGGCCTCTGAACATAGGTACGTGCGTTATACTGTATTTGTTATCTTAGTTGCTGCTACTTTGCTGTATTTTACTGATGATATTATAATGGAAGGTTGTAAGATCATACTTTTTTTTTCTCAGAAAAGACTATGAATTAGAAGTTCATAAGGAACATCACGATGATTCATTTTGCATTTACATCATTTCTCGCTGCGGCTAGTCCCAAGACACACACATTCAGAACAGCGCCATACTTCAGCCTGAATACAAGAGAAACCATCAGCGATCCGGCAGAGTCAGTCCAGGCCCAGATCATTTTGTTGCATCTCCTGGATTCCTTACCGGCCCATCTCCACCTCTGCTTTCTGTCTTGACTCAATTTCTGATTGCATGCTGTCCAAACTGTGGCAAGATTGACGCTTGTGCTATGCACCTGACGTAAGGAGAAAACTCAGAAGATGTACAGTGGAGGTGCAGCAAAATGTGACTGGAAGAGAGGCGTGGTTACCATCTGGAGAAGGGCAGCGAATGTTGCTGCAACCTCACACATTGGTCCTTTCTTGGAAAACACAAAGTCTGGAGGATGGGGCTTTGTAATCAGAGATGATTGTGGTTTGGTGATGGCTGCTGGTGCAGGTAATCTGGAGCGAGTCTCAAGTGCGCTTCATTCGAAGGCTTTGGCGATGCTTTATGCCATAAACATAACCATCCAAATGGGTTGTAACAGAGTAATGTTAGAAACTGACTCTGTGCAACTTAAGAATGCGGTTCGCACTGAAGAATATGATATGTCAACTCTGGGAGCTGTTTTCAAAGATATTAAGTTCCAGTTGCATGTGGGATTCAGTGGTGTTTCTATTGTATCATGTCCTAGGTCTTGTAATGTAGTCGCACACTCTTTAGCAGCGTATGGTGCTAAATTAGAAGCTGGCATATCTGAGATTTGGCTTGGCCAGTTTCCAGATTTTGTAAATGACGCTGTAGCTGGAGATTTGTCCAGCCCTGTTATATGATGGAATGCAATGGTGTTCCTTTCAAAAAAAAAAGAGAGATCGGCAGCATAGCCTCATAGGTTTGGACCTGAAGCGAAATTACCAACACTTATAATATAGGAAAGAAACTCTTGACTTGGCAGCGACTTGTTGTATCCCTTGTAAACTCCGAACCCTGTTTCTTCCGTATAGCAAAAGAAAAACACCAAACGGCAAAAAATACTGGAACCCTTAGCTTGAACTACATATGAAAACTCAGAAGATGTACAGTAACTGAAGATGTAATCCCCGTATCAATTATCAGCTCAGGATGTGAGTGTTTTCCCGTGTCTGAAGCAACATTCCTGCAAGAGGAAGCGCATCCAGCTCGGTCTGTTTCCCGGTCTCGGGCTGTCTTCCTGCAAGAGGAATTATCCATGTTAGCTTTGGATATTGAGGAAATAAGATAAGGTTCAGGAGTCGGGACACAGGTCAAGATTGGCCAGAACAATGCAAACAATTTATTGGGTTGGCAAAGCTTGATTCACCACCATGACTTGCACACACCTAAGCTTGTACAATTCAGTCTCCCCGGTTAGGATTTCCGATTGGTTCTGCAACGGAGGAGAGACAACAGCTGAGCTTGTTTGTTTGATCTTTTCCTCGCACAGTACCTGAATGCATAGTCAGGAACAGAATTGCTTAAAATTTCAGATTTAAAATACAGAACCACAGATACATACCCGCACGGCCGCACAGTAGGTGAATCTGGGAAATAATCAACCTGCTAGTGTATTTGAACACAACCACGTCTTTTGCCAACAGGGATGTAACAAGGGCAGAAAACGCGTTTCGACAGACATAACTACAAGCTCTACATTATACTTAGAGATAAGTGCTCACAGTTTTTCCAGATCATCACAACTCTTTTGAAAAGGAATAAGAGAAACTTGTGGTACTCTCTTCTTATAATGAATAAAAGAACTTGCGTCATTTGATAGAACTGAACCTAAACAGTCAAGTTCGGTTGATACTTGCACTTTTCAGATTTCAGAGTGCATGTTCCGGCGTCCATGCTGAGACTATCTCTTTTATCAGTCTGCAGAGCGGACCTGCAGAACGGATTTTCAGATGTGGGCTTCTTCATGCGTTCTCCGCTGCCTATCAAACCTGCAGCCAAGCTGACACTCGGAATACAAGAAAAAACATCGGCGATCCAGATCATTTTTGTTGCATCTCCTGGATTCCATATCAGCCCATCTCCACCTTCGCTTTTCGCCACGACTCAATTTCCAATCGCATGCTGTCCGAACTGTGGCAAGATCGACGCTTGTGCCGTGCACCTGAAGTAAGAAGAAAAGCTGAGAAGATGTACACTGGAGGTGCAGAAAAATATGACTCAAAGAGAGAAGGGGTGGCTACCATCTGCAGAAGAGAAGGAAGAGAATGTTGCTGCAACCTCCCACTTTGGTGTGGCACTAACAATCCAACTGAAGACACTCGTGCATCCAGATTGTTCTGTTGCCAGGGTTAAGCTGTGGAAGCATCTTGTGACAGGACTTATCCATGTTACCTTGGAAGTTGAGGAAATAAGAAAAGGTTCAGGAGTCAAGAAATATATCAAGATTAGCCAGAACAAATCGAAAACCAGACAGAAAAATGCAAACAATCTATTTGGTTAACAAAGCTTGATTCACCAAAGAAAGAGAAAAAAGAGAAAATGCCTGACTTGCACACACCTAAGCTTTGTCTCCTCTATTAGGATCTCTGATTGGCTCTGCAGTGGAGAAGAGACCTGCAACACCTCAACTTCTTTGTTTGAAGGGCTCTGACCTCTTGAGAACCTCGCATTCTGATTTCAAGTCATTGTGCCAAATGGCATTTCAACTTCTCCTCAGAACAATACCTGAATGCACAGGAAGAAGATTGCAAAAAATTTGGATTCATACATACAGAATTACACACACATACCCGCACACTAGGGGAATCGGAGAAATAGTCCACCTGCTACCGCTAGCATATATTGAAACAAAACCACAACTTTTGCCAACAGGGATGTTAACAAGGGCCAAAAACGCGTTTCGACAGACATAACTGCAAGCTCTAATTAGAGACCACTGCTCAGAGTTTCTTCCCTTATTAATCATAAATTCACAATCATTTTGAGAAAAAATAAAAAAAATAGTTTTCAGAGTCCACCTAAACAGTCAAGTTTGATTGGTACTTACACTTTTCAGTTTTTGGAGTCCTCCTTTAGCTCTGAAACTTTCTCCTGCATGTCTCCTCGTCACCACTCTGCACTTGCCAGCAAACAGAAACTTTGTACTTACTCCTTCCACTCCGTTGTACAGAGTACAGACTCACAGGTGGAAATTAACAAATGTGGGCCTGTTCGTGCCTTCTCCACGGCTGCTGTTGCCACATGGTCAGACCTAAACTCTGATAAAAAATTGGTATGACTCGATGTGCTACTGCTGTCACAACCAACAAGATCGGCACTTGTACTCTGCTGCCTTCCCCCCTGAGATGGATAAGAACCAAGCTCAGAAAATGTACACCATCTGGAGAAGGGCAGAGATATCTCCCACTATCAATCTCGTTGTCCCTGTATCAGCACTTGATGGGGGCGTGTCAAGGTTTCAGTTGCTCTGCATATGGGGCCATGTGTCAGGGATGAGAGGGAGCATCTCCAACTCGGCACCTCGGATGAGTAGTCATCAGGGTAACCCTTGGCTTGGGTGACCTAATAATTGTTCACCCTTAAAACTACTCTCTCCAATAAAAGACACCAGTAGCCCACCGTGCATATATGATGTATGTATTGCATCACTGCTATTTCACCATGGCCTCTGAACATAGTTACGTGCGTTATACTGTATTTGTTAGCTTAGTTGCTGGAGAGCTACTTTGCTGTAATTTTAGCAATCTTATAATGGAAGGTTGTAAGATAATACATTAATCTTTTCTCAGAAAAGAGAATATAAATTATAAGTTCATAGGGAACATCACGATGATTCCTTGCGCATTTACATTATCTCACACTGTTGCTAGTCCCAAGACATACACAGTCAGAAGAGCAAAATACTTCACCCTGGCTATGAACACGCAGCCAAGATGACACTCCGGATACAAGAAAAGAAAACACCGGCGATCCCGCAGAGTCAGTCCAGATCCAGATCATTTTTGTTGCATCTCCTGGATTCTATATCGCCTATCTCCACCATCGCTTTCCGTCATGACTCAATTTCCGATTGCAAGGCGTCCGAACTGTGGCAAGATTGACGCTTGTGCTGTGCACCTGTAGTAAGAAGAAAGCTCAGAAGATGTACTACATTGGTGGTGCAGCAAAAACGTGAGTGAAAGAGAGAAGGGGTGGCTACCATCTGGAGAAGGGCAGGCAGAGAATGTTGCTGCAACCTCCCACTTTGGTCTGGCACCAACAGTCCAACTGAAGATGCCCAGGTTAAGCTGTGGAAGCATCTTGTGAGAGGACTAATCCATGTTACCTTAGGAAGTTGAGGAAACAAGAAAAGGTTCATTAGTCTGGAAACAGATCAGGATTAGCCAGAACAAACCGAAAACCGGGCAGAAAAAATGCAAACAATATAGTATTTGGTTAACAAAGCTTGATTCGGCAAAAAAAAAAAATCATGACTTTCGCACACCTAAGCTTTGTCTCCTCAATTAGGAGGATCTCCAATTGGCTCTGCAGTGGAGTAGAGACCGGCAACACCTCAACTTGCTTGGTTGAAGGGCTCCGACCTCTTGAGAACCTCGTATTCTCATCTCAAGTCATTGTGCCAAATGGCATTTCAACGTCTCCTCGGCACAGCACCTGAATGTACAGGAAGAAGATTGCTTAAACTTTGGATTCATGCATACAGAATTACATATACATACCCGCACACTAGGGGAATCGGGGAAATAGTCCACCTGCTACTGCTACCATATTGAGACAAAACCACAACTTTTGCCAACGGGGATGTTAGCAAGGGCCAAAAACGCGTTACGACAGACATAACTGCAAGCTGTACATTAGAGACCACTGCTCAGAGTTTCAGTTTTCAGTTTGATACTTACTTACACTTTTCAGTTTTCAGAGTCTACGTATCTCTCCCTTTTGCTCTGAAACTTTCTCCTCCATGTCTCCTCGTCATCACTCTGCACTTGTCAGCAAGCAGAAACATTCTACTTAGTCCTTCCACTCTGTTCTAGAGAGTACAGAGTCACAGGTGGAACAAATGTGGGCCTGTTCGTGCCTTCTTCAGGGCTGGTGTTGCCACATGGTCAGACCAAAACTCTGATAAAAAAATTATGCAAAAAAATACGGATTAGCAGAGCAAGCTCCAAAAATCCATGGCAGGAAAATATAGCTGATCAAAACATTGAATCAAAGCGAACCTTGCTGCCGCACCGCGGTTGGGTCAGAAGGCAGCAGTAGACTTACATTACAGAGAGCACTAGATTGACATTATGGTAGGTTGCTGCAACAGCCTCCGACTCTCCATTGCTTTGGTTACAAGGTCATTCCCGATAGGAAAGCTCCAGATTGACATTACAGAGAACACTAGATTGCCTGGAATACACCACCGTCAGGCTTCACAAGTCACCACCGCCAGACAAAGACATAACTCATTTCTCCAGAATCCAGATAACTTTGCACTTTTTATTTGCTTTAGCTCTCGCGTCTTCACAAGTCACCCCCCTGTATCAAACATTAAGTTACCCTCCTGTATTCATGTAAAAACATGTACAAAGAGAATCCAATGATCCATATTAGAGATTAGAGAATATCGTGGTAATAAGATATCTACTCATTGGTAAAGCATAACTAATTAACGCGACGGAGCACACAGATCAAGTATGAACAGACACCAACAGATGCATCCTTTGAAATAATTCCGAGGTCATCACGAATATTGCAAAAGCATGTGCAAATAAAGACATAAGTAACTAAGAGGAACAAATCTTTACTTTTGGGAATTGCATACCTCTCATTCTTCTGGTACATGTAACGTCACTTCCGGGATTTGAGAAATAAGGCCTGCATCCTCCCCTTGGCACCTCTCGACCAGAATCGGACAGCCCCAAATGTAGAGTTCCTTCAAGACTGGAAGGTTTTGTATGCTTTGAGGCAAAGATATCAGGTTGGGACAATCCATGATGTTAAATTCTTCCAGGGAAGTGAGTTCTTGTAGCCATTCTGGCAGCATATGTAGGCGTTGGCACTCCTTCAAAGATAGGACTCTGAGAGCAGTAAGCTTCTTCATGCTTTCAGGCAAAAAAGTCAGGTTGGGGCAATCGATGATGCAAAATTTTTGCAGGGAAATCATCTGTCCTAGGCATTCTGGCAACATAGCTAGGCCTTGGCACTCCTCTATCCAAAGCTCTGTTAAAGAAGTAAGGCCCTTCATGCTTTCAGGCAAAGTTGTCAGGTTGGGACAATCGATGATCTGAAACTTTTGCAGGGAAATTATCTGTCCTAGGCTTTCTGGCAACATAGCTAGGCCTTGGCACTCCTCTATCCAAAGCTCTGTTAAAGAAGTAAGGCCCTTCATGCTCTCTGGCAAAAATGTCAAGTTGGGGCAATCAATGATTTGAAAGTCTTGTAGTGAAGTGAGCTTCCCTATCCATTCCGGCAATATTTCCCAGCCTTTGCACCCCTGCAGCTGTAGCAGTTTCAGAGCAGTAAGGTTCTTCATGCTTTCTGGTAAAGATGTTAGCTTGGGACAATCCTTGATGAGAAGACGTTGCAGGGAAATGAAGCACCCCAACCATTTCGGTAGTGACTCCAATTCCTTCAGTGACTTCAAAACTAGGCTTTTTAGAGAGGTGAAGCATCTAATGACCTCTGGCAATGCCCTCAAGCCCTTGCAGGATTCAACTTGAAATACTTCAAGGGTGGGGAAGTGATGAAGTCTATCCCAATTGTCTGGAGAAAAACTGCAATTATTTATTACCATGTGAAAAGGAAGTGCAGAAGATGAAAGCTTCCCAAATCCTCCTTCTGCAATAATCTCATCAGTGTTTTCCAAGTACCAAATCATACTTCTTGGCGGATATGGCAGAAACTTCAATTTTGGGCAGTTCGACACACACAAAGAGTGCAAATTAGGAATTAAGAACTCTTCATTTTCTTCACCCGACCTTGTTGTCCACAATTCAGTTAAATTCTCCATCAACTCCAACATTATCGATCTTAATTTTACACAGGGTCTGCCCTGCCCAAAGAATTCCTTGCCTATTTTCCTGATGTTGGGCATTTTCTCCATACATATGCTTCTTAAATTTGGTAGCTGCCCAAATGGAGGAAGAGTATCACATGTTCCTAAATCAGAAAGGCTGAGGTAGGTCAGAGAAGGGAGGTAGGAAGATATGTCACACATCCATTTAGGGAAATCCTTGCTCATATACCCGAATAGATAAAAATAATCAAGAGTCCGGGGAGGTGTGAGCTTCTCCAACACAGATTTACCCTCGCCTCCGTTGGTTCCCCAGTGAAGAGTTAGTTGCCTCAGATCTGATTTATCACGCAACTTTGCTCTCTCCGCGTCTTCTGGATGCTTGACATTCTGAAGCTCTTGAACATCCAACTCATAACAAGTTAAATCTGCAAGTTCCACTATACTGCTGCATCCTTTATTTTCTCTCTGTTGTACAACATGCTTTATTTCTTCTGAAATAATAAGATGCTTTTTAATTTCCTCAACGCGTGCCATCACATCAGGAGCTCCTGCCATGGCCTCAAATCGAGTGAGACTTGTCATTTCAGCAATGCTATCTGGCAAGGCATTGAGAGATTCTGTAGAAGATATGTCCAATGATTGAAGCTTAAGGTCACCGAACGAAGGTGGGAGCTTATCAAGCCTCATACAATAAGACAAACTGAGACACCTCAGCTTAGACAATTTGCAGAATGACTCGGGCAGTACTTGCAGCTTGCAACAACTTGTTAGGTTCAAAGAGTCAAGCTCAAAAAGGTGACCAAAACATTCAGGGAGTTCCATGAGCTCATGGCAGTCAGAAAGATCTAAGAACTTTAGATGAATAAGTTGGCAAAATGATTCTGGCAGCAATGAAACCTTGTAGCAATCAGAAAGGCTCAAGAACCTAAGCCTTTGAAGGTTGCCAAAATCTTTTGGCAGGTTTTCTAGCTCATGGCAATTTGATAGGTTCATATGCTCCAAAGACTGGAGTCTAAGATTGTCAGGTAGATTGGTTATCTTGGAACAACCAGACAAGTTTAGGAATATGAGTTTCAAAAGGGTGCCAAATTTATCAGGTAACTTTTTAATGGTACAACACTCAGACATGTCTAGGTGACGTAAACAAGTTAGCTCGTAGATGGACTCGGGTAACTCTTGGAGCACGGAACACCCCAATAAGTTGATGAAAGAGAGTTTGGAGAGCTTCCCAAGTGACGCCGGGAGCTCAGTAAGGCTGACATTACCAGATAGATCCAGATAGCAAAGCTTGTTGAGGCTACAGATAGTGTCAGGCAATGTTTCAAGTGCACATTTGGATAGAATTAAAGTTTGCATGTGTTTTAGTGTGTGGAAAGACTTTGGAAGCGATGTAATTGGCAAGGATGTGGCATCAAGGTACCTAAGCAGCTTCGATTTATGAATGGACGATGGCAGTACCACATTGCTGGAAGTGGATTGCCCCTCAACTGAACTTCCATGAAGGTCTAAGTTGCTTGAAGTAGATTGCCTTCCAACTGAATGCCCACTTAAATCCAGCACACGTATGTACTTGGATCGAGAAAATGCCATTTTGGGAAGTTGCAATTTTCCTGAATACCTAAAATGGAGGGTTCTAGCTGTGGGTGGCAGGTCTTTGAAAACCGTGGTTTGATTTTGGTAGTTGATCAATTGTGCATGCCGGCAATAACGAGCTCTATTCCAGCCCCTTGGTTCGGTAGCATCAGCGTCCAAAATGATGAACTCTTTGGAAGTAATTACTGATGCAAGATCATGCACCAAATCATGCATGGTGAACTTTTGAGAAGTTTTGGCATGCATTGGACCTGGATCAACCTGGAAAAGTAAATATTGTAAGCTAAAATGTAGAATCCTTTGAACAGATTAGGTATAGTTATAAAGTGATTAGTCGCTATTTATCCAATCACTATGTTCTAATATTATTGAAATAGGTTGTTCGCACTTTTAACATAAAGTGGGAAATGCTAGAGTCAAGGAAAAAGAAGAGACAATAGAAATGTTTGCTCCAATTAATATGATATACCTCAGTAAAAAAATCAACATGGTATACATAACTAATTTCTTGGTATGTTTTGTCTACCTGTTACATATACTCCCTCCGTCCCAAAAATCTTGTTTTAGATTTGTCTAGATACGGATGTATCTAACACTAAAACATGACCAGATACATCCGTATCTAGATAAATCTAAGACAAGAATTTTAGGACAGAGGTAATACATAGCAGGTGGGAAATACTAGCTAAATGCTATAGTTTCAAAGACGACTTCAATAGAGAAAGTGTTTCAAATTTATGTCTTGAAAAGTAGTATTACTAAAACATAATTCAATTCATTTACATGTATTCAACTGAAGATAATAAACAGTAAACATCAACGAAAAACCTACAATCTGAGTGTATATTACTAGAGAGAGAGAGAGAGAGAGAGAGAGAGAGAGAGAGAGAGAGAGTTCAACACTCACGGAGGATGACTGTGAAATATGAAGAAACGACATCCCAAGAAGATAGTTGATACACCTTTCACCATCATCATATGCCTTAATGTATCCGAGAGCGGTCCATTGCTGGATTAGATGGTGCTGATCCATCACAGAACCCTTGGGGAAGACCGCCAAATATGTGAAACACATTTTAAACTCAAGCTTCATGTAGCAGTAGCTAAGCATTAGACGCTCTAATGCCTTGTTTTGATGTTCTTCTCTCAAACCCAAGTCAACTTTGGTGTCTCTTATATCTTCCCATGCCTCAACAGTCCTTCGCTCAAACATTACTTGCCCAAGAGCATTTGCCACGATTGGTAACCCCCCACACTTTGCTGCAATTTCCCTTCCAATTTCTTGCAAACCACTATGGTCATCATTAGGTCCAAGTGCCCTTTGCTTCATTACTTCCCAGCAGTCATCAGGTGATAAAACACCCAAACTGATTTGGTCAGACTCAGGCACAGGGCAGATTTTCTGGTCTTTCGCAAGAAAACCAGTTCTAAGTGTTTGCACTATGCTCTGGTTGCGTGTAGTTACTATAATCCTGCTACCCTTGCATCCACATTGCAAAATCCGCTTCAACTCTTCTAGGTTATTTCCATCTTCTTCCCAGAGATCATCTAGAACAATCAAGTATCTTATTGTAGAAAGTTCTTTTTTCAGATTATCATGTATAAACTGCAGATCACATTTGTCAAGGTTGATATTGCTATTTAATCTTCTGATGATTCTACTCCCAATTGTGTGCAAATCAAACTGCTCAGACACATGAACCCAAATTTGGACATCGAAGACACTGACCCTCTTATCTGCCAAAACTGCTTCAGCTAATGTTGACTTTCCAATACCACCAAGCCCAATAATTGGAATGATGGAGATACCCTCATTAGCTTCACTTGTCAGTAGCAGGTTGATTATCTTCTCTTTCTCGGTGTCCCTCCCCACCATTGCAGTTTTCATGCCTTGAGTACTGCAAGCTGCAAAAGTTTCCTTGTTTCTGCTCCCCTCTGCCCTTGCCACATGACGCACAAGATTAAGTGCCTGACCTTCCTTTTCTATTTTTTCTATTTTCTCCCTCACGGTCTTCATATTATGGGCTATGGTTGACCGCTGGAGGAGTTGATTGTTCCCAGAAAAGAATAACTTGACCTGTAAAATGAAAGAGAGTGAACATCATTTGACATATTTTTGCTTCATACTGTCAGGTTTCATGAAAAAAAATGCATCAAGACAGTCTCTAAGAAGTTCAGAATGAAATGCTCTCAGCATGAAGTTCAGAATGAAAAAAAATACCATAGAAATATCTACCGTTCGATGGCCCCTGCTCGCAGCATGCGGGCCGCGAGTCCGGTCGGGCGTGCCCTCACGCCGCTGGAACTGCTTCCCCTTGTCCTACATCGGCACGCCCACCGCCGCCCTCTGCTTCTGCTCGCTAACGCAGTCTTCCTCCGCAACCGCGCCATACCGCCGATCTGCGTCTCGTGTCCCGGCCGTAGCCGCCGCACCCACAACCGCGCCGGCGGAGACGATAAGGTTCGCTCTATGTTAGGTTAGGGGAAGATTGACTAGACTGGTTTCGGCCCATAACGTATCCTCAGAAAATGGGTTCACAAAAAGTTGGAAAATGCCGGGTAAAAGTTCGAATTAATTCTAAAATGCCACTCATGATTACCCGTGTACCCAAATGGCACTCAAAATTTCCCGGTTTCAAATATGCCACTAAATATTTGCAACGGGTGCAAATTTCCACTTCCATCAATTTAACTTACAAATTTAAAGTATTTCAGAAGGAAAATGCCCTCACTATGGAGTTACGAGTTGTGTATAGATTGGACTTTTTTGTACTCAATCGTGTACTTAATTACTGCCTCTTGCCTACGTTCCTTTATTGGCTATGTATCATGAAAAAATGATCCGCACATACTAACATGTTTACGCAGTCGCTCATATACACACGCATACTCTCATTCTTATAAAAACACACATCATACCTCTATGAGCAATAAATCCAGAAATAAATATGAGCAGCATGACTTAAACGCTGATGGGCTGAAGATATATACCACTGTCCATCTAACCATCCAACCACATATTGGTTCGCTTATCCATATGAATATGAACTGTATTTGGTAATACATGTACAAACATTAAACATTGCCAACAAAGCCTGAAATAAACTTAGAAAAAAACACGATCTCCCGTGAGACATCTATGACTTAAACCTTAGTGGACTGATTATGCCATAAGAGTCTTTTACAAACAAACTTGAAAGGCAAGCTCGAGAAACAAACAAAAAACAACTTGCAGGCTGAGTACCTTGGACTGGGTCTTCAGGACGAGCTTGGTAGCGTCCAGGTCGTCCAGGACGTCCTCAATGTCGTAGGCGACTGCCTTGAACTTGGCCAGCCACCGCCCAACGGCTTCTCCATCCCTTTCTCCTCGACGCAGCCTATCATCGGCGTCCCGCATCAGGGCATCCAGATCTTCCATCTTCTCCCTCAAGCCCTCGACGTCGTCCTGAAACCCCCACAACAGAGCGATCTCGTCTTTCACGAGCTCGCCCAGCTTGCTGGCGATTTGGTTCCCGACGGCTCTCGCGATCAGCCCCCCAACCGCGGCCATGGCGTTCACACCCACCAAACTCTTGCTCTCTCGCACAACAAGAATGCGTTGTGTTTGTGAGGCAAAGGCAGAGATCCAGATCTGGCAGTCCAAGTGACTAGTATTAGACTGGGTCGAGTAGTCTCAGTTATTAGTATTTTTCTTACTGGAACCGTGAGCCCGCTTTGTTATTTTATTTTTACCACCCGAGATGCAACCTCGGGATTCCACGGTGAAGCAGCGTGCGTGCCACAGCGCGTGCGATGTTCAATGTACTTTGTAGTTTGGCGTGTCTACTTTCATCGATTTTAGTTTTTTTTCTACTCCGGGAAATACGCTATCTTGCCCAGGTCTCGAAAACAAACGGAAAAATAGCTAAAGTAGTCGTACCATCACCTCTCTCAAAGTATTCCTGACCGTCATGTGAACCTCGAGTATTATAATCGAACCTCTAAACGTCTTTTTGCGGTGAACGTCCAACGTCTGTAGTATTTGAATCGATGTAGCTATCGAGACATGTCACGTGAGTATGCGCATGTGACGGTACTGCCATTGTTTCCGCTACATGTTCATGGAAAATCGTTTCAAATAAATGGCGACATCCCGCTGCAAAATTTTCAAAATACCTACCTCCCATGCCATGCGTCGTTAACAAGCTGGCTTCCGCCATGGACTGGACATTCCACCCAAAGGCCGGGACGTTTGGGCGACAGTGGATATATGTATACATTATAATTGGTTTGATGCCAACGTTCGGTAAGCCAACATTTGGCAAAATCAAAAGTTGCCAAAAATTGACAACTTTTTATAAGATTGACAAGAGAAGTTGATAGCCAATCAATCACTAGTCAACATTGTCAAATGTTGGCATGCCGACTTTTGGCATCCAACCAATTATGCTCTATAGTAAAGTTCGATCATCAGCTGGTAATTCAATTACATGCAACAAACTGCAGAAGTAGCGCAAATAAATACATTGAGACAAAGATTTGTTCACGAGTTTTAGAATGATTCGAGGCAACGTAGTCTATCCTCCAAGGATCAAATAATCACATAATCACACGAGGCACAATACCTGAATTTGTTAACAAGGTTCATTGTACATTGGCTAATCCCAGGAGTATGACTACAATCGTTCAGTCCCGTTGGTACCACTACAACACCGCACATGGCGACATGGCGACACCGGGCTAGGTACCACCTCACATCCTCGACCACTCTCGCATCCTACATCCTGGTCTCTCCAAGCCATCGACCATCTTGTTTCCCTTGTTGCGACCTCTCCTATCATGGCTGTGGCGATGCATCCTTCTCCCCTGAACCACTCTGCCCGGGGAGCCTGCTCTGCCCCCTCCCTCTCTTGCCTCACTTAACTCCCCACCCCCTTCCATGTGGCGACCTTTGCCACTCGTGGCTGCACCCTGCTCTCTTGAACCTCTCTGATCGTGAGCATGGTTTGCCCCGCTTCCTCTATCGGCTCGCACAACTCCCTACACCCTCCCGTCGGGTGTGGGAACTCTTGGCTTCGGGTAAGGTGGCACCGGTCATTGTTCTGTTCTCCTTGCCTTCCGTTAGTCCTCTTCCTCAACATCCTCTGTCTTTGCAGCAACTTCTCATGGCAGTGAAATTTCGGGTGGAAGTCTACGATGATAACGTATATGGGCATCGTGCCCCATCCTAAAGCCATTGCAAGGAATTTTATATCCTCATTGCATCTTTTTGACTTTCTCTTCTTCGCTTCGCATGTTTATTTCTCCAAACCCGGGTTAGTGAGGCATGGTCCTCTTCTCTTGTGGAAGTACCCCCTCTTGTAGGGCTTCCTCCTTGGATAGCGAACAAAACACTAAAGAAAGAGTTGCTACCACAAGGTCCTGTTCAATAGGTCTAATGTGGAAGGATGGGGTCATTTGAAGCGGCGGTTGTTGTGTCCAATGTGTGTTGGCCGATGGTTAAAGTGATGTTGTTGTTGCTCTCTCAGTGGTTGTCTATATGATGTCATCTGGCATAATGTGATGCCTCGACGGCTTCCCTCTTTTGCCAGTGATGTCTTGTATGTTCTCATGATACAACTTGTGCTTCATCACCAAGCCACTATTGTTCTTGTTGTCTAGGTGGTTGATTCCTGCGTTATGTTGTAACTATGTACTTGATTTTTGTGTTTCTTGTTTTCTTGCTTCGGCAAGGTGTATTGCCCCTGGGGCAGTCAAGGTTTTTGATCTAGTTTCCCTTATAAACTTGACCAGACTCTTTCTGAAATGAGATAATATTTAGGCAGGAATGCTCCCCCCTTTGTCTGTTCCAAAAAAAACGTGCATTGTCCGCCATTTTTTTATTGTGCATTGGTCACCAGAACGCCGTCACATGCCGTTAGTTCTCCTTGTGCATATGTGATGTGATGTTGGCCTACGTTACGTTGTGTCTCTACCCTTGTAGTATATTAGGAGGCCTGAGATATAAGTGTCATGCTAGGACATGGCTTTGATATCTTGTTTATACACATCTATGACTCAAAGTCCAACTGCAAACTATCTTATACGAAATATTCTACACAACTTCAACAAAAAGGCCATCTTGGAGGGGCTGTGACTTAACATGGAAGATAAACTCTCTTGACCCTATTCTCCTCAACAATCGATTAGTCAACCAATGCCGATTACTTGTGGTAGATACTTGAAGGCGATCTCCTAACCTTTACAGACTTCTTCTTCGAGAACCACAATCACACTTGGTCTCTGAAGAAATTGACACCTAACCGTCTAGAGAGTTTGCAGCTCTCAAGAGTAATAGGAGGAGCGTACTGAACTTAGATTCCAGTGATTCCGAACCATTATCTAATTCTTCGGCTCTAGGGTTTTTCTCTCGGTGAATTTTAAAATCAAATCGCTTAAAGAGTGGGTTGCTCAACAATCTTCTCAGAATCAAACGGAGTAGCCGCTGGACAAAGCCAGCGCGGGGTGGCTATTTATAGCCACAGCCTTCCCAGATGGGAGATGGCCATTTTGGACATGAGGTCCAGCCAATGGCCAGCCGACACATTTGCAACGGTCGGATTTTGGAGCAACGGTAACATTACTTGAGGAACAAGTAATGCTAACTCCTCGGTCCGAGACAAATCTCTCGCGGCGACGAAGATCACAGTCTCTTGCTAGCAAGTATTTGCTCGGAGCACAAAGAAATTTCTCTCACATCTTTCATAGGATTTGGGTTTAGCATCAGAGAATCAAAGCTTCGAACGCTACACCCCTCTTAATAGTACGGTGGTCCTATGACTCAAAGAAAAAAGAGGAATAATGAAACAAATGCTACGGCGTCACCTTCGTCTTCATTCTTCCTCGAACGCAGTCATTTTCTTCGAACAGACACCGAACCAATTGCTTGAACTCAGCAATTTTTAGGGGCCATTCTTGTTAGCTTCATCTTCGGTGATAACCTTCGCTGCCACGCAGAGAGATTATCTTCGTCGTTTGCATCAAACTCCTCGATACTTCAGGGACCTGTTACTCTGTGTGCACTAGCTAGCAAACATATGTCCCATACTATTTATGTCAACAAACTACAAAAAATAAGGGGCCTATCATTGCACCAACAAGTAGCTTCACACATTAACACATATGATGTGCCATTCAAAAGATAGTTCTTTTGCTTCCGATGGACCTAGAGCAATGGAGGTTGTTGAAGTAAAAGACATGGATGGTGATATTCAAATTCTTTCTTTCAAATGGAAAGAAAGATAGGATCTTAATATGTGGTGGATTGATAGCTAATGCAACCACCAACTTTCCCTTGTTTAATAACACTGCATCTATTCTTAGCTAAATATAGTCGCTCGACATGCATGTAGTCCGCTTATCATACCTCCTACTTGGTGTACCTCTCGTAAGAATACTTGCATACATAGACGAGACTTCAGAGAAAGATGGAGCTCTCAACTACGACAAGTTGTGTGCATGTAACGCTACTTGGACTAGGAGGCATCAGGATGCTACATGGTTCACTACAGGAGATGGTTAGGGTTTAGGAGTTAACATATACATGTCAGGGATGATGGATATGGGTAGTGCTCTCCTTCATTTGCATTGAGAGTTTGATACCCCCATTAGAACTCAAGGTCAGTGACAGTTTGAGCCTCTGACAACTGGGACATAGCAGCAACAACAAATATTGTCGCGTCGGTGGTTGGTGGACCTCAAGATCCAAAAGTACATGCCGCCACAACCAGCCTCTTATGGTGGTAAATCATTGCCCTTGCCCTTGCCCTTGCCCTGGGGCAGACATACAGTATCAGGCCCAGCA
Organism: Triticum aestivum; assembly: GCF_018294505.1. NCBI lineage: Eukaryota > Viridiplantae > Streptophyta > Magnoliopsida > Poales > Poaceae > Triticum > Triticum aestivum. The sequence goes on from NC_057802.1 coordinate 572,499,985, forward strand.
TAGTTGAACCCGATGATTGGTCCGGTCCAGCCGACCCTAGTGAAAACAAAAACAGAGTAAATGACCTGGCCTGATAGCATCCATTGTTGGAGCCACTCAACCATTCATCAGGCCCCCGTTGGTCACTGGCTGGTTGATCGGTTGGGCTTGATTTGCATGCATTCCAACTGAGGAGCAGCAGCTCACGGAGCTGAACCACCGGCTGTACAGTACTCATGAGGACAATACCAGGAAAATAGAAAATCTTATATGCTCTTGAGTACTGTGACAGTCAACAATGTGCACACCAAATTCCACTATTCGGTTGGTTAGCTCTCTGCTCGTCCCATAGAAATCAAAAAACAACCCCCGAACATTCACCTAGGGTCTGGCTCAAAGGCACATCTGAAGTGCTATTATATCACAATGGAAAACAGAGCAAATAAATAAATAAATTTCAAAGGCCCCCGGTTGTAAGAACTATGAACAAACGTGCAGGTCATGTAGCCCCCAGTTGTTAGACCTAAGAACATACTTTTGGCTTCTTCACGTGACACTGAATCAAGATCTTTTTCATTATAATACATTTATTTTCATAAATTCGAGAAATAATATGTGGTTTCAAAATTTTACAAAAATAATACAGCGTCGGCTTATGCGAAGCCGACCGGGACAAATTGGCCACGGCGGAACCAATTGGATTACAATCGGCTTTGGCAAAGCCGACTGGAACTAGTCGGCATTGGTAAAGCCTACTGGAACTAATTTGTTTCACCGAAACCAATTAGTGGCTATCGGCGTTGGCAAACTTGACAACTGCATGTGCCCATATTTTTGCTATATTTTGCACTGTATTTTTTACCCCGCAACCCTTTTCGCCATTTTTTCAATTCTATTAAATTGTTCTTGTTTTAATTTATTGTTGTTTTCAAAAAATATATTTTTAATATGTTCATGATTTTAAAATGCTCAAAATTCCTATAAAATGTTCCAATTTTTGATAAAAATCTTATTTTTAAAATTTTCCATAAAAATAAAATTCATAAAAATCACATGTTGAAAAAATGATCGATGTCAAAACATGTTCAATTCTAAAAATATTTTTCGAAGATGTTCAACTTTTTAAAAATAAAGAAATATTCATGTTTTCTGAAAAGCGAAAAATAAAACCGATAAACAAACTATTACAAGCACCGCTACTCTTCCATCAGATGAACATCGTTACAATGGCTTCTTCAGGTCCACACTTTATGCTCCCAAAAGCGATAACAATGTAACCATATCACCAATGTTTCTTAAAATTGGATATAAGAAATGACGCATAATCACACATGAATCAGGTTTTGCAATTGTTTCTCAACTATTGCAACACACGGGAATCTGAAACTGTACATATAATACGGGACCGAAATATTGGTTTTAGCGAAACCAATTAGTTCCAATCGGCTTTCGCAACGCCGACTTGTTCCCCAATGCCGACTTGTTCCAGTCGGCTTTACCAAAGCCGATTGGAAATCCAATTAGTTTCGCCGTGGCCAATTAGTCCCAATCGGCTCCGCATAAGCCGACGTTGTATTATTTTGTAAAATTTCGAAATCGCATATTATTTCACTAAATTACTAAAAATGTATTATTTTAAAAAATTAGCGAATCAAGAAACCCTCATTCCAGCACCACACACACAAGCAAAGAGAACTCTGGTTAGAGTTATTTGGGATTATCACACACACAAGCAACCGGAGACTAGTGATGCAGCACTTACTAGGACCATCAACCTTCCAGAGCACCGATCGTTTCATCACTACGATAGGGTCTTTGTTTTTATATTTCTCTCTTTTTTAGTTTATTTTTGGTTGTGTGCATCTTGGATGTCTTTCGATATCTTGTTGATGCAGAGCCTGAGTGTAATTGGTACCTTCGCGATATTAACATATTCTATTTCTTAAAAAAAAGAGCACCGACCGGTCATGTACTCATGCTGAAGAGATCACCGAGGTCGACTCTGCTCTCTAGCACACCGCAAGGTCAAGTCGTGCAAAACAATAAGCATCTCGGCTCATCACATCTCCAGCATGCCGCAAGATCATATTGACAAGTAGTATTATTGTAATTCATAACGCAACACAAACCTAGTCTTTTCTTCCAGGAGCTTGAGGCTTGGTGTGCCATAATAGCATGTCTCGTGTGTTGGGTTGGCGACAGCTAAAAATGTTCAAGTCAGAGCTGACCAAAACGCAAGCAGACAGAACACCGGAGGGTGTCACAAGATGGTTGCAAGCTGGAGATTGTCATACCGTGGGTGAGTTGGGGTCATCCTAATGCAGCAGTACCGACACTAGTACCGTCTGCTCGCCCTCCCTCCGCTGTCGACTCTTGGCACGTCTGCACCAAGCGAGACCGACAGTTCATGAAGGGATGGGGCGCCAACCTGGGGCGTGACCTCCGCGAGCGTAAGAAGGCTCTACTGTCTGCGATTCAAGCCTTGGACCTGCGTGCCGATGCTACCGGCCTTTCTCCCGAGGAGTGGCTCTCCCGCTACAACTTGGAAGATCAGCTCTCTATCATCTACGCCGATGAAGAGGCCTACTGGCGTTTGCGTGGTGCTCAGAAATGGGTCCTGAAGGGAGACGTGAATACGGCATATTTCCAAGCCATTGCTAATGGCCGACGTAGGCGCAACACCATCCCTCTCCTTTGGGATGGCTCGACCCTCCTGCAGTCCCCGCGGGACATTAGGTCCCACGTCGACGGCTTCTATAGGTCCCTGTTCACAGCCGCTCCTCGGAGCGGCTTATCTCTGCCCCTTGACTACTGGTCCGGTCGCCAGCTTGTTTCCGAGCCTGAGAACGCGACTCTTATGGCCCCCTTCTCAGAGGGCGAGGTCTGGGCCGCCATCAAGGGCATGAACCCTGCCTCGGCCCCTGGCCCGGATGGCCTTCCAGTTAAGTTCTTCCAGAGCTTCTGGAATGTGATCAAGCCGGAGGTCATGGCCATCTTCGACGAGTTCTACATTGGGTCCATCGATCTCGGGCGCCTTAACTACGGGCGATCTCGCTCATCCCCAAGGTTCCTGGTGCCTCTGACATTCGTCAGTTCCGCCCAATCACGGTGATTAACGTGATCTTCCAGATTCTGGCTAAAGGGTACGCCAATAGGGTGACCCTGCTCGCGGACCATGTTACCCACCCCAACCAATCGGCTTTCATCCAAGGCCATTATATTCTGGATGGGGTGCTGGTCGTTCACGAAATCCTCCATGAGGTCCGCTCCAAGCACCTCAAGGCGGTCTTCCTGAAGATCGATTTCCATAAGGCCTATGACACTGTTAGCTGGCCTTTCGTTCGGGAAGTTCTTCTGCGGAAAGGCTTCGATGACCGTTGGGTGACGCGGGTTATGCAGATGGTCTCGTGTGGTCGCACGGCCGTCAACATCAATGGGGAGATCGGCCCCTACTTCCCCACTTACTGCGGGGTGAGGCAAGGTGACCCATTCTCCCCGTTCCTGTTTAATATGGTGGTCGATGCTCTTGCGGCCATCCTGGACAAGGCTAAGGCCGCGGGTCATATTCGTGGGATCACCCCCCACTTGACCGGTGGCATCGGCATCTCCCTGCTCCAGTACGCTGACGACACCATCATCATGGTCGAAGGCTCGGATTCGGACATCGCTAGCCTTAAATTCCTCCTCCTCTGCTTCCAACAAACGTCTGGTCTTAAGATCAACTTCGACAAGAGTGATGTGATGGTGATCGGCTACTCTCCGGCTGAGGCCCTTGACATTGCCAACCGCCTCAATTGCCGCCTAGGTTCCCTCCCAACGACCTACCTGGGAACGCCCATTAGTGACTCTCGGCTCACTGTGGCGGACCTTCGTCCTGCGGTAACCAAGTTGCAAACGTGCATTGAGCCTTGGCAGGGTCGTTGGCTCTCGAAGGCGGCCCGGACAATTCTCATCAACTCCTCGCTCTCTAGTCTCCTCCTATTCCTTATGAGCTTCTACAGCCTCCACGAGACCCTCCATCACGAGATCGCTAAAATCCAATCTCGCTTCTATTGGGCTGGGGACAATAACAAGCAAAAGTATCATATGATTAGTTGGCCCGACATCTGCAAGCCCCGGGAGCAAGGAGGCCTTGGCATCATGTGCTCGAAGCGCATGAACATTGCCCTCCTCTCCCGCTGGCTCTGGCGCATATCACAAGTGCATGGCGGTCTGTGGTTAGACATCATCCGGAATAAATACTTGCGTGGCCAACCTTTGGCCTTCTGCCAACGGTCGGGTGGGTCCCAGTTCTGGCAGTCGGTCATCCAACTGCTCCCCGTCCTCCGCATTGGGACTTCCATCTCGGTCGGATCGGGAGCAGCGACCTTGTTCTGGTTTGACCGATGGGCGGGTGACGCCCCCTTCGCGGCCCGCTTTCCCGACCTCTTCTCCATCAATGTCGTCCCTACAATCTCAGTTCAACAGGCCCTTATTGACTTAGGGCGCCTCGCGTTCCGGAGGCCATTTGGGCCTCCGGAAGTGGCCGCCTGGCATGAGCTTCTTGATTGTATTGCTCTCCATGAGCCGACTATCGATGCTGGCCCGGATGAGGTTCGGTGGCGCCTTGAGCCTTCGGGTCAATTCTCCACCAAGTCCCTGTACGCGGCCATCGCCCCTTCCTCCGCCCCTCCAGACGGTTTGGTCCATTCGCCTGCCCCTTAAAATCCGGATCTTCATGTGGCAATGGATCCGCGGTCGGCTCCCGTCTGGAGTTGAGGTCCGCAGGCGCAATGGCCCGGGCTCTGGCCTTTGCCCCCTTTGGGATACCCCCGAAGATTCGAACCACATATTCTTCTCCTGCGTGTCTGCTCAGTTCGTGTGGGAGCTGCTTTAGAGAGGCGGTTGGTGGGGATTGGTGCCACTCCAACTTCCCCGACCTCTTCGCCGAACTACAGGCCTCCCCGCTGTCCTCTCGCCACATTAGGTGGCTTGAGATTGGGGTCCTCGCGTGGACGCTCTGGACGATTCGCAATAAGCTTGTGATTCAGCGCTCCCCTCTTCGACGATCTACTGACGCCCTCTTCAAACTGTCTGGTTACTTGCAGCTCTGGCGGCCGCTTAGCCGTCCTCGGGACTGGGACGCCATCTCCGCCTTCATCGCCGACCTCCGCTTGATGACCGTCCGCCTGTCACCACCCCCACCGCCGCCTCCACCAGAGCCTGATTAGTCGTCTATTGCTCTCCGACCTTGGCCCCGGCTGAGCCTTGTCTCTTATTTCGTGTGTGTTTTGGGCTTGTTGAGCTGTGCCCTCAGCAGTACCTCTGGATTTATTATTGTGAGACTTGGGCGTGTGTGTGTTCTGAACTAGTCCTTGTATGTGCTCTTGGCGGTTTGCTTTATTTATAAAGCGGGGCGAAAGCCTTTTTCGGTATCTGTGCAGGGAGTAAATATGTGTGTTCCTAGATATAAGTCTTTTTAGAGATTTCAAATAAACTACAACACACTGATGTATATAAACATATTTTACAGTGTAAATTCATTCATTTTGCTCCGCATGTAGTCACTTGTTGAAATCTCTAAAAAGACTTATACTTGAGTACAGAGGGAGTAATTAGCAACGAACTAGTTGGTTACAAATCTATAAGTGAATCAGAAACCATGCACCAGTGCATACTTTCAGATAGAATTACGGGCCTGTCCCGTTTAATGTTAGCATGCGCATCACCAGGCCACTCTGGGTCTGGCTGAAGCCCACTGCATAGGGAATTGCCAACCACCCTCTGGCACCTTTCTCATCAGAACTGATGGTGCGCAGATCAAAAATAAATAAAAATTGGTGGTGCGAGCATTGATACCTTCAAAATACGTAAGATACTATCGAGAAGTAAGATAAATTTTACAACAAAATTCTGGACTCTACAGAACATTTGACAGAGCATATTTATTTGGCAAAGAGAATAATTAAGTCGGCTACCAATTTCAAGCAACCAGCACCATCTAAATATGTGGTGGATGGATCGGAAATGCAACCACCATCCTATCCTTGTGTATAAGAACACTGGGTCTTGCCTTAGCTCAATATATTGGCTCTGCATACGCTTGTTGTGTGCCTATCATTTCACCTACTTATTGTAGCCTGGCGGCATAGTTCCATCCATAGGCGAGACTCTAAATAATGAGAGAAATCCTATTTACAAAAAGTTTGATAGGTGTAATGCTGCTTGGATTAAGAGGCATCCGGGAACAATCAGCTGCCGCAAGTCAAAGACCTGCCAGCTTGTCATGGAATTCTTGGGCTAGTATTTTTCGTATGGCTCACAGCCATTCTTGTATTTACATGTGGAAGGCCGGTCAAAGTACTATTATATTCATTGCATGGAGAATAATCAATGACGTGGATGGTATTTGGCGAGAGGATTCCAACGATGGCTATGCTCAGCATTGGGTGTCGAGCGTATGAGTATGGAAACACAGGTTGATCGGACAAATAGGGTTGATTGTTCTTGTAAGGTTGGGGTTCACATTGTCGTTAAGAGCATCACTTGCTACCATCAGGATAGATCTGTCCTCTTCCTCGCCTTCCCTCTACATATATGGCTTCTTTTAAGAAATGAGCATCTTTCTTGTAGCAGAATCAGGGGAAAGAATGAACAAGATAATTTTACTACATTTCTTAATGGAACAGTGCCTGCATGGGACAGTTCTTCGCCGAAAAGCTAACTCCACCTGACACTTTCATACCCTTTCTTTGGGTGCTATCCATCCCCTATTGGGGGCCTCCCAACGAGAGAACATGTTCGCTCGGCCTACGTTGCCTCCATAACCTATCAGGCCAAATCCCTCCTCCCTCCCTAAATGATCCCACCAATCAATCATGCGCGCACACAGACACACTCCTCGAGCTAACAACAACAATGGAATAAACTGGCATGAGAGGCTCACACCATTTCCTCTTCATCATCTTCGTCTTCTAAGCGGCATTCAGGCCCCAAAGTCGTGCCCGTATGTTACGTGGGGAATTTATTGTGGAAGGCACAAGGCAACATGAGCAGGTTAGGCTGAGGATAGTTCGATATCCTGAAGGATGCATCTATTTTGGTAGTCTCCAGATTGTGTTAAGGTAGTGTTTGAGTCAGATTCCAATTAGAGTCCCAAGTATGTCAAAGTAGTACCATTCGTGTCCTACATAAAGGACCTACGCGTGTAAGCTTAGAGGCAAACAATAATCAGTAAAGTCTCATTTCCCCAATCTCTGTTAGGTATCCCTAATCTTTGCTACTGCGTGAGTGCCGGCGCTGCCCCCCGACAACCCGTTGGCCCCCAAGCACCTCCAGGCCACCGACTGTTGCTGGAGCCGGTCAGCCATTTGTCGGCTCCAGTTGGTCCCTGGCTGGTTGATCTGTTGGGCTTGATTTGCATATGCATGCACTCCAACTGAGGTAGCTGCAAGCACTCCTCAGTCTAGACGACCCCTTGCTTGCCGAGCGTGAACAATGGTGTATGCTCCTGGCAACTGAAGAACTCTTTCGTTCTTGAAAGGCAAATGAAGAACTCTTGTCTTACTGCGAGGATCCATCGGCTGTACCGTACTCGTGAGGACAATACAAGAAAAACAGAGAATCAGATGTTCTTGAGTACTGTCACAGTCAACAATGTGCACACCATCGTCAACTATTCGGTTGCTTAAGCTCTCTATTCCTTCCATAGAAATCCAAACAGAAGTGTTATTCTTACGTATACCTTAAAAAAAACTTTTACATACTGGGAGAGGGATGGTAACCACCCCGAGCTAAACATGGGAATAACAGTCTTTCCATTGCGCTAGTGCGTAGAAGTAATATTTTTGAAGATCTGTTTCGTAAGAATCACATTGCTCAAATCCAAAACAGCCCCCGCACATCCACCTACTGTCCAGCTCAAATGAACATCTGAACTGCTACCACTCGTATATCACAACGGAAAATAGAGCAAATAATAAATAAATTCTAAAGCTCCTAGTTGTAAGACCTAATTAAGAAGATACATCCTATGTTTGGAAGGCAGCAGGCAACTTTTGGCTTCTTCACGTGGCACTGAATCAAGAAAGCCATAGTGTAGCACGACAAACACAAGCAGAGAGAACTCTGGTCAGAATTGATAGGAATTATCACACATACAAGCAACCGGGGCTGTAGTGATTCACTTGCTAGGATCATCAACTTTCAAGCACCGTCTGGCTGTAGCACTCGGTCCGTCAGTCTGACACCGCCAGACAGGTTGAGCGGTCATGCTGAAGAGATCACCAAGGTCGACTATGCTCTCTAGCGGGTCAATAGCTCCTGTGCGACGTTTTTCATGCGAATCGAAAAGTGTGCGACGTTGTTGGAATGAATGGCTGTGATGCGATGTTTTAGAAGCAAACAATAGCTCCAATGCGACATCGCTCTGTTTAACCATGAAATGAAAAACACGAGGGGTTAGCGATTCGAGTTATGACACGCGGGCCCTAGCAGTTACTCGCATGCGGTTGGGACCCACAACTTATCCACGCAAGCATGCCCGTGCTCATCAGCATGCCCCGACCCAAGCTAGCCACGAGCCCGAGCCAGCCCACCCCCCCCCCCCGCCCTTCATTGCTTGCCCTGCCCCTTTCCTTTCCCACCTTCTTCTTCCTCTGCTCCGGCAACGAAGCGCGCCGCCGGCGAGTGATGTCTAGCTCGACTTCGGCCTCCCGCCAATCATGGACGCAGTACGGTCCACTGCCGTTGACAAGATGCCCCGATTGCCCGCGCATGGAGCCTCTGAAGCGTTTGACTTGTGTGAGGGAAGAAAATGGCAACCGTGGGCGCGAGTTTGTGAAATGCTTGAGCAAGCCACAGCCGGGGCAGGTTAGATCTGTGTTCTTGACCAATCCTATGGTCTAATTTCTCCCGATTTCTTTCTTTTTTTCCTCGAATTAGGGCGGTGGATCTGGGTGGTGGATCTAGGATTCATGCGCCTCCGGCCCCCTGTTTTTCAGATTCTGAAGAAATGTGGGCATTTTGAGTGGCTCGATGACTATGTTGAATGGTTGAAATTGGAGGGATCAACCGGAACCCAAGAGCTCAATTTTGGGGGGCGGCTTGCCGTGGAACAAGCCCCCAATTTGGCGGACAGAGCCGATCCGATGATGCACAGTGCAGAACTGAAGTGTGAATTGAAGAAAATTGGCAAGCAACTAAAGCATCTGATCGATTTGAAGCAGCAAGCAAATATGATGGCTGGAGCATTTTATGGTTGTGTCATTGCTATGGGTTTATTTTACTTGATGTTCATCAATCGCTAGAATTTGTTAGAGTTTCAGTTAGTGTGTCAACTAGTTTCAGGGGTGCCCAGTAGTTTGAGTTAGCCAGGGATCATTTACTAAATGAATTTGAATAAGTCTGAAGCAAAACTTGCTTGAATTATTGTAATGATATTCTCAGGGGCCCTATTCAGTGTTCATGCTCTGTTTCCTCTGTTTTTGTTCTTCAGTTAACAGAGTACACACCCAAATTCAGTTTCTAGTAAAAAACAAAACTGGGCTGCCGAATAGATGTTGGGCCGTGAGAAAATGGGCCCTGAGAAAATAACCATGGCCAAGACCAGCCCACCCGCGTAGGGGCACCAGCCCACCTCTAACTTCGGCAAATAAAATTGGGCCCAATAAAATGTTACTTGTTTTTATTTTGGCCTTTTCCTTGCACTAAATTTTGTGATGGATCATTTTTTGATGCACTAAAACTAAATGTTAATTGTTTTTATGCATGTCTACGGTTCCATGAACTAAATGAGTTGATGCTTGCATGAAGTGCCCGAAGTAAATTAGTTTGCATTTCCTAGTTGCACCCATGTCCATAGTGGGTTTGCATGGGGCTCCTAGTTGCATGTCCATGGTTTGGCCAATATTTTGAAGATGGTGTGTGTGGTGATTGGGGTGTAGAAACCCGGACCCGTAGCAACCCATAGCAATACACGAATAATAAGCAAAAACAACCCATAGCAATCCACAAATAATAGCACGAAACACACAATATATATAGTAGCATAACGATTATATAGAAGCATAACGATTGCAACCCATAGTTCCACGATAGCCTTACAACTCCATGATAGCCTTACAACTTAAAGTACTAATAAAACTTAATAATAGTAGCATAACGATTACAACTTAAAAAAACTAATACGATAGATCTATAGCAAGCTAGATAGATAGGGGGGCACCAAACGCGGGTTCTTCGGGTTCTTCTTCTCCTCCTCCTCCGGGGCCACCTCGCTCCTCCGGGCGCCGCCCTTCACTCCTCCCCGTTGTTGATGGGGTACGGGAGCGTGTGCATAACGCCGTTGTTGGGGAAGATGCCGTTGAAGTCGGTGAAGATATTGTAGGTTGTGAAAGCTATGAACTCACAACCAACCCAATACGCTCGCCCGAGGAGATGGAAAGCATCGAAAGGGTTAGTGAACGTGGCGAGGAGCCCAACCACAACGCCGTTGTGGTTGACCTCCTCAAGATGGTACATCCGAGGAGAGCCGCGGGGGAGGTGGCGGAAGCCGGCCGCAAGGAAGAACTCCGTTAACTCCCTTGCGCCCCTCCACCTCGAGATCGCCCAAACCCTAAGGGTTCTCTCTACATACACTCCGGCCGGGTAGAGCCTTTCCGGCATGGTTGGGGGGAAGCGGTAGGTGGGGCCGTTGTACTGCATGGTGGCGGGGTGGCTCGAGGGCTTGATCGGGTTTGATGGAGAAGAAGGAAGAAGGAGGGAAGAGGAGGCAGAGGATGGGGTGTGGATGAGGGAGGGAGAGGAAGACGATAGTGCCGGCTTAAATAGCCCAAGTGCGACGTGGTTCCACCCCGTAGAATTAATGGGCGGGCGGCGTTTGGTGGCGCCCCATGAAAGTGTGTACACGAGCGTGGGAAACGGGCTGCGATCCTTCTGTGCCACCGGTCGCGGGTCAAGGGGGACGGGCTCACGCACGCGTCTGTGCCGTCGTGGGTCAAGGGGACATGCCTGCCCAGGTTCTCTGCGTGTGCCGCCCGTGCATTCATGTCGTAGCCCATTTTTTGCGCATCTTGCTAGGGCCTGGCTAGAGGGCAATGTTCGGTCGATGGGAGACGTGACAATAATGGACGCCTTCATTTGCCCATCTTGTAACGGGCAGCACGCCGTTTGAACTACATCGATACCCACATCGATACCCCATGCCAGTATTGCGTCCTCAAAGAGGAGCACGCCATGTACAGCACGCCATGCAGCGTTGGCTTTTTGGTTGTCTTCATCGGGCTGCTGCATTGTGGCCGGGTGCATGCTTTGATGCGACGATGCATCGGTTCTAATGGTAGGCATGCGACAGGTTACTGCGTCGATAGGGGTGGCGGAGCAGGGCTACGTCGAGGGCATGCATGCAACGCACGGGCGCAGTTCTGCGGGTGGGCATGCATGCTGCGGGTAGGCACGGGCACGCATGCAACGATGGAAAGGGCACTGCGTAGGCTTGGTCCATGCACCGCGTCAACTCTTGCCGTTGGATTCAAATGAACGGTCCTGATGCCCCAACGAGAGAGGCTGATCCAAACCCCACTGATTCAACCAATCAGCGCGTCTCATGCGGATCGATGCACACTGATTCAACCAATCAGCGCGTCTCATGCGGATCGATGCACACTGTAGCTAACCCTAGCGCCTGATCTCAACCGTCCACGCACAACGATCGACGACCCGGTAGTGTGCGGGGTTTGAGGGTTTTGAGAGGGGTTTTGAGGGTTTTGACTGATTAGGGTTGAGCATAACTAATTCAAAAAAAATCAAAAAAATATAAAACTTGCGCACATAGTCTTATTATGTCGTACAGTAATGAGAAAAAAATATAAATATGGTTTACATACATTTTTACGAAAAATCCTTCACAAAATTGTCATTCCTCGAACAATGTAGTATGGAGTTCAAGGGAGAGAGTAGTGGGCACCCGAGAGTAGGTGGGGTTTTGAAAATGAAAAGTGTGAAAACCTCACCAAAACTTCATTTTGGATTGACTAAGAAAGATCTTAACTTACTTTTCTCATTTTCATGTTTTAAACTTGTTTTATATATAATTTGCTATTAAACCTTGTTTTTTCAAAAAAAAGAAAATAATAGAAAATTAATTCAATAAATAGTGAGACTTTAGATTTACACTATATAGGTAGAATAGATGTGTAGAAAAATTATTTGGCTGGTTTAGACAAGGTGCCAAAAAAACTTGCTTAAATATGAGGCCGTTTACCCTACCTTTGGAGGTCATTTGAGACACACTTTTCATGACTATGAGTTCAACTTACCAAAAGGGCTCGGAATGATCAGCAAGCAAACATATTTCAGTTGAGGTACTTTAGATAGCATTAAAACATCAATACCCATCCCTAATTCAAATTTGAGCCCAAATTTGAATTTAAATTTGAATTTTATTTGGCTGGTTTAGACAAGGTACCAACAAACAAGTTCGAATAGAAATACGGGGATACATAGTGACTACCAGTACGCACCAAGTTACAAATATTATTACATGCCCCAAATTTTCAAACTGTTCTCTGTTCTACCTCTTCCTACCACGTCGCGTGCCCTTCTTCGCCTTACCACTTCTTGTTTTTGGTTCTACTACACACACAAGTTCACTGATCATCTTGGTTTTCTTCACTGGTCTTTTCAACACCTCGCCAACACCCTCGTGATCAGTGTCTTCAGTCTCAATGTTGACAGCAGTTTCAGTTTCTTCGGTGTGTACCTCAACATGGGTTTCTTCAGTCTGAACCTCGACACGCTCAGGTTCAGTTTCAACCTCGAGAGCAGTTTCTTCAGTCTGAATGTTGACTGCAGCAGGATTTTCTTCAGTCTGCTCAGGCTCAGGCACACTTCTCTTCTTTCTACCGCCATTGACTCTTGCTTTTTTTGTTGGCCAACACTGTTCAACAACAAGGGGCTGACTTGCTCGCTTCCTCCTGGCCATTGGGAAAATGTTATAGATATAGTAATTGGAAAAAAGCACCAAATCAAAACACAACAAATAAACAAGAACATACTTTGGCTTATCAGGAGTGTAACGGCATTTGACAGATCCCACTCTGTGCCCAAGTTCCTGGCACAACTTGCATCTGTTTTTGTTACCTTTTTGGGCCTTTTTGGCTTTCCATCTTCCTTTCCCTTCTTACTACTCCCACCTTTCTCAAATCATGCCTTGAATCTACTCTGTTTAGGCCTGCCAGCCTTTCTTTTCGTCAAGGGAGGACACATGGAAAATTCAATGTCCACTTCAGGCCACTGAGACTGATCTGTAAGTGCTGGAATTGGAGTAGCATATGCAGCTTTGAATCTTGCTACCGAATAATATTCTTGCAAATATGGGTGCATGTTTATCTTCGGTTGGGATGCTAAGAAGAGAATGGCATGCTCACATGGTTTAGCAGTGTGTTGCCACTTGAGGCAAGTGCAATCATGCAATTCAGTGTTAACAACATGTCTCCTTCCAGTTTTGTTATCTCTAACTTCAGCACCCCAAGGTGAAGATTTTTCAACAAACAAATGTGAAAGACATCTGCTCCTATTGACCACCTGTTGTACCACTGCTGGAAGCTTATCACCTTGCAGACAATCACCTATCCTTCTTCTCAATTCCCACAACCGCATGAGCATGATCCTGATTTGGTCAACCATGTCATGCACAGGCAAATCTTTTAACTCCTTCACCTTGTTAGTGAAACTCTCTGCCAAATTGTTGTTGATGTGGTCACACTTGATGGCAGTGTTGAATGCTGACCTGTACCATAACAAAGAATGGTAGGTGTTTAGCCATGGACCAGACTCATCACATGCTGCCATTATCTTATCAAGATGATATTTGTGTGTCTGTCTAGTGTAAGATCTTGCTGCTGGCCACATGCGCCCAAATTCTTCTCCTCTAATTTTTTTGATCAAATTCATCCACAAATGACCGAAGCACTCCCTCTGCTCAGCATGTGGGAAAACATTTTCACTGAATTTTCAAGCCCCTTACATGCATCTGTGTGTATAGCCAAAGGTGACACTGGCCCTAGGCATCTTTTCAACTGGAGCATGAACCATGTCCATGAAGCCTCTGTTTCTGACTGAAACAAGCCAATAGCAATAGGAAACATCCAGTTGTGTCCATCTAGAGCATTTCATGCTGCCAACTGACCATTCCACTTGCCTATCAAAAATGATGAGTCTATGCTCAAATATGGACGGCACCCCTGCTTTGAACCCATCGATGCAAGGCTTCAAAGCCATAAAAAACTTGGAGAACTTGACTTCACCTTCGGCTGATACCTCTGTATCCATCTCCACAACACTGCTAGGTGACCTCTTTTCCACCTCTGCTTTGAAGTTGTAAAGCATCCAAAATATATTTGCCCAATCACCATATAAATTTTTCATTGCCCTTTGTTTTGCCTTCCACACTGTGGTATATTTCAGTTTAATGGGGTACATCTTTTCCAAGTCTACTTTGAGTTTCTTGGCAGTAGTGTTTGGTGTTTTGGCTAAAATTGGGGTGATCTTTTCTGCAACCCAAAGTTGTGATGTCATGGTTGATACTCTCTGTGAACTTGTAATACAAGTATGTTGATTGGGGATTTGGTTAACCCTGACAGTACTTCCATCAGGTTGCAGTCTAGCAGATATGTACCACTTGCAAGGCTTCACACTACCATCAAATCCTCTGCACCTCGCATAAAACTTCTTTCTATCAGTCCAAACAGTCTTGGCATCAAACTCATGTTTCACTGCATAAGTCTTGAAACACATCCTAAACTCCTTCATGCTTGGGAACAACTTGCCTACTTCAATGACAGGGTTTTCTTTGTCATACACATGCACCAGCTCATCATCATGTGCATCATCTACTTCATCCGCAGCTTGTTCCATCAACTGTCCATCTACTTCTTCATCAGCATTAGCAGGCAAACTAGATTCGCCCCTCTCCTGCTTATCTCTGTCATCGACTGGAATGCCAAAAAGTTTGGCCATCTCAATGTCAGGCATTGGTGCAATGACCAAATCAGTAGGCTCATCTAATTCAACTACATTCCAATCAACAGTTGCTGCAGTTTCAGTTTCAGTTCCAGTCACCTGTCCCTCTTCGGCTATTACTGTAAGTTCAGTACACATGGGAATCAATGGCCTCTGTGTAGCCCAATCATCATCTACCATCTGCGCAGCCAATTGTGATGGCACATATCCAACCTTCGAAAAAATGTTCAGATCAACGAGCTCAGCAAAAAAATTAGCCCGTTTGCTTGTCCAGCCGTTTTGCCGATCGATTTCTTCAACAATCTGTTCACCATCTTCTATTCTCACATACTCTCCTTTCCAATCATCAAACCGCAACAGTGATACTTCTTGCTCTGGACCCCAAACTATATTCTCCCCAATTTTTTCCACCCATTTCTTCACTGCCGTCTCTCCCATGTTCTGTAGAACTTGTGGATCATTCTCTGTAAACTCAACCTCCCATTTAACAATTGTGTCTCTCTCAATGTTCTGTATGCTACCATCAACTAATTTTGCCTTTGATGGAAAGAAATTGACTATCAATTCGAAGGTCCGAGCGGCAGCATCCCCTCTGTCAGTGGCGGACAGTGTGAGCCCGTGAGAAAGAGCAGACGAGGCCACCCCCTAATTGCATGCAAAATTGGATCGGAGAGAGGCGCATTACCTATTCGAAGTTGAATCTGGCAGCTCCATCTCAGTATGCCCAGAACCTATCGATTCCGCAAGCGAAAACAGAGGAAACGAGCTGAGATCTACGGGCCCGAGAGAGGAACGGGAGGGCGACTAGGGTTTGAATTCACTCACCATTTTCTTATGATGAAGGCTCCGCTGCCGTTGAGAACGAGGGCTCCGCCGCCGCCACCGAGAACGCAAGATCCGCCGCCACCGGAGAAGAAGGGGGGCAGAGTGGCGGGCCGGCACGGTCGGGCGGCAGGGCACGGTCAGCTGTTTTGAGGAACAATTAAGTTGGACCCACATGTCCTAACATAAACGGGCGGGCTTGGTTGACGACCAATTTAACCACATTTAACACCCCATGTGGCTCTGGGCTATTTACACGCTCAAATGTGTCGCACCACAGCCATTCGCTCGAACAACGTCGCACTCTTGCCAATTCACCTCAAAAACGTCGCACAGGAGCTATTGACCCGCTCTCTAGCACACCGCAAGATCAAATCGAGCAAAACCATAAACATCTCGTCTCAACACATCTCCAGCATGCCGTTAGATCATATTGACAAGCAGTATTATTGTACTCCAACCATAGATTTAAATCGCGGGTGAACGGAAATAGCGGAAGGAAAATTTGCTGCGATAATTAATGAAGAAAACACGATCTCCGGCGATTGCGGCGCGATCTCCTGCGATTCTGAGAAGGAAACTAATCGCGAGGCTGATTTCATGCAGCGATAGCGCCGCGATAGCGGTCTTTTCGCCCGCGATTTGAAACTATGACTCCAACGCAAACCTGGTCTTTTCTTCCAGGAACTTGAGGCTGGGGCTGCCATAATAGTATGTCTTGTGTGTTTTAATACTGTACTGTCACCTCGAGACTACCGAAAATATTCAAGTGATGGTTGACCAAAGTGCAAGCAGTGAGAACTCAAAACACAGGCGAGTGTCACAAGATGGGTTGAAACACATACCGTAGGTAGCTTAAGGTCGGCCCAATGCAGCAGTGACAACACTAGTGCTGTCTATCTGCTGACAACTAAAAATGTGTAGATTAGCAACAGTAGAACTGTCAGGTACAGATTTAGAGTTACCCATAAACCTATTTTTTTAGAGAAAAGGCATCGGCCGAGCCCGAGAGAGGGCTCGAACCTAGCCCGGCTTTGAATTAACAAAGCCATCAACATGCCAAGATTACAAGGAACCACATTACAAAGAAAAGGAAACAAGCGGAGCAGAGATACATAGTGCTAAGCGGAACGGCTCAAAGGCGACGCGAGAGGGAGAGGAGAGGGAGGGGGAGTTCGCCCCCGAGTCGCCTCAGGGGAGGCGACGCGAGGGGACGGGGAGGGGGAGCCTCTTTCGCTTTCGCCTCTTCCTGTGTTACCCATAAACCTTACTGTAGCATGCGCACAATCAGGGCATCGTAAGAGGTTACTGAAAGTGCATCTAGTCGAAGCCCAGTGCATAAAGGATTACCAAATAGTTTTAGCTCGCCGTACAGCAGCCATCAGTCCAGCACTTCTCCCTTATTCCTCTGCTTTTTCAGAAGTTGACCCCGGCTCTTCTTCCTCTCCTGAGTGTTCAGAAATTGAACCCGGCTCAGCATAGGACCAAGAATTGTTTCTTAATGGCCCTCCTGAATCAATAACCTCTAAACAGCTAAATTTGCAACGAACTGGCTCAGCGGCAGTGCAATAAATTTCTCACTGGTTTTCTGAACAAATGTACTAGTTGTAAACACGACTAGTTTACTGGATGTTGAGAATTTGTAACTCTTGTCCTTCTGGTGCACCAATATCCGTTTTCAAACTTTTACTGGATGTGGGGTCAAAATCCTTTGTTTTGAAAACGGTACCATCTAGATATGTGGTGGATGGATAGCGAATGCAACCACCATCCTTTCCTTATTTAAGAGCACTGGATTTGCCTTAGCTCAATATATTCGCTTGGCATGCCCTATCATTTCACCTACTTACTGTCGCTTGCCTCCATAGTTGCACTCAAAGACAAGACTCTAAATAATGAGAGAAATCGTATTTACAAGAAGTTTGTAGGTGAAATGTTGCTTGGACTAAGAGGCATCCGGGAACATTCACCTTCCATAAGTCCATGTCCTATCACATTTTCAACTTCTTGGGCAACTATTTTCCGTAGGTCTCACAACCATTTTGGTATTCAACTGTGGAAGGCTGGTCGAAGTAGTAGTACATCCACGGCATGGAGAATAAGGGGTGACCTGAATGGCATTTGGCGAGTGGACTCCAACAACGGCTATGTTCCGCGGTGAGTGTGGAGCGTATGAGTTGGGAAACACAGGTCGGTTGGCCGAGTAGGGCTGATTGTTCGTCCTGCATCAAGCTTGAGTCGGTCGGCCGAGTAGGTCACACACGCGACGCTCGCCACATCACCCTACGCACGCGCACGCAGCTTATATCGGCAATGGCACGAACCGGCGCGAGAGGCCGGCAACACCACATCCTCCCCGCCCCCTTCGCTGTCTGCGCGACATGAGCGTGCGCGGCTCCGGAGTCGTGACCGTACCTGCTGCTGGAGCCGCTCACCCATTCCTGATTCGTCAGGCTCCAGTTGGTCGCTGGTTGGTTGGTGGGTTGTGCTGGATTTGCATGCACTCCAACTCCTCGTTCTGGACGACCGCTTAATTATTTGGCCTGAGCATTGGCGTGGCTCCTGGCAAATGAATAATACCGGTCTTACTGCAAGAAGAAGAAGCTCACCGAGTTGAACCACCGGCTGTACCGAACTCATGAGGTCTATATACAATAAAAACATAGAATCTTCTATGCTCTTGAGTATCGTGGCAGTCAACAATGTGCACACCAAATTCAACTAGTAGAATGGTTGGAAAAAATTACACGTTTGATCCCTCAACTTACTGGCACCTAACACGTCTACCTTTGTACCTGAAAAACAGCGTTTGGTCCCTCTACATGAAAATTGTAACATCTACAGTCCCTCATACAGTCCATGGTATGCTGGAGCACTGTCGTGCACCCGCATGGCCACGATTTTTTGTGGATAAGCCCCTCGGCTTTATCGGAATAAACCTACGCCCCGATGCAGACAGGTGGAACCAACGTGTGTTATGGGTTTATTCCGGGATAGTTGAGTGGCTTATCCACAATAAGGGCGAGGCCACGTGGCTGCACGGCATCGGTCCAACATACAAGAGACCGTTGACGTTACATATTTTAATGTATAGAGACCCAATTTTAGTGTTTTATATGTTAAGGGCAAACACCTAATGCGCCAGCAAGTTGAGGCACCAAACATGTTATTTTCTCAGTCGGTTAAGCTCTCTGTTCCTCCCATAGAAATCCAAAACAGTCCGCGCACATTCACCTTGAGTCTAGCTCAAATGCACATCTGAACTGCTATTATAACACTACGGGGAACAGAGCAAATAAATAAATAAACAGCCAAAGCTCCTAGTTATAAGAATTCTTGTGATGCTACTGGTGCACCCGGCGCCCAAAGGTCACTCCGCAAGTGTTTAGAAAATCTAAAAATAATTTAGGATATACACATAACATATATCTACCGTGTAACAAAATATCATAATTAAATTTGAATCACAATTTCTAGAGCTGTAGGTCTCATTTGTATCTCGAATTTTGTGACATAGTAGATGTATGTTATGTTTATGTCCTAATTTATTTCTGAATTTTTTGAAACACATATAGAATGTGAGAGCACAGCAAGAGGGATTACCCACACGGACCAATCATGCCCTTGTAGCTGCGTCACCGGCCGTCGTCCACCGCATTAGACCAGATTCAAGGCTACCAAAGCCGCCATCAACACAGATCACTCTGCCGCCACACCACAACAATCGCGCCGCCCCATCACCAATAAGAGGACTCCGAGCAAAGCCACCATGCCGGGTCCTAGCCGCCCTGCCAGATACGACCCGGATACGCGCCGCCTCCACGATCCCATCACCCAAGTAGCCACGATCACCGAGGGCAAGACTGCAGTTGTCAGCCCAGGCCACCCATCATGTAAATGTGGTCGCCAGCCGCCGTCCTAGGCACACAGAGTCGATCCACCTCCACCAAACAAAGAACGACCACTGATGCCGACTCATGGTGCCCACATCCCGCGCCACCCGCTTCCCCTACAGCCAAATCTGGCCGCAACAAGATCTAACTCCACAGTCGCAGATGACACACCCACCAGGAAACATCATGCAGCAGCTGCAGATCCACCTGCCGCCATGCCCCACAGCAAGATCTGATGCCCTATCGGCAGCTGCATTTCGTGTCGCCGCCACTATGGGAGGAGAGCCCCTTGCTGTCCACACCAGCCGGGTTTCGCACGGTGGCGTTCCTAGGTGACGCCATGGGGGATATGAAGCTGGCAGGGAAGGGATGCAAAGGAGGGTGAGTCCCGCCCTGCCGCCACACGGTGGCGGCGCCGACGAGCAGAATGGGATCAAGGTCGCGAGTCTGTTTCTGTTTCAGACCCCTTCAAAGTTTGTTTCTTCTTTGATCTTGTTTTACATTGATAGTTACTTGTAACTAGCACTAGGCGTTTCTTTAACATATACCACGCCGTATGACAACCATGCACTAAGAATTTGCTTATTCATTTACTCATTTGATTAGCTTCGATTCACCCTTTAACCTATCACATGTCATACAATATAGCTCTTCTGTTCCACCAGTTGTAGGGAGCAAGAGACAATTGAATTGAAGCACATGGATGTGCGATTCAGACTCTTGGTTAAATAAGGTATCATCGTAATATGTAAATATGATCATGCTTCATTGAAAATAACATCATATGATGTAACTCCATCATGGGGCTTGAACCCACGTCCACAAGGTTAAGAGCTTTGTGCTTTACCAACTGAGCAGTGGACCCTTGAATATAATGGATTAAAACTTGTGTACCTTGAATTATCGATAGGAGCAAATGGTAGCCCCCAAGGGCCGGCTCATTATGATGTGATGAGTCGGGTCTTCAATAAGGCCAATAAAAATGACTTTGCATTAGCCCCCAAGTGTCATGGTGCATGCTTGCAGCGACATGAGACTTGCAGATATAATCTCGACTTGAATAATGTAGCCCCCAAGTGCCGGCTCGTAAGCCTGCAGCGACTCGGGACTATTCCTTCAATTGTAGAATAAATCATATCCATTGATAATATAATATCCATTGCGCTAAAGCGACTTTGAAAACCTTAATCATAATACTGGTTACTGATAACCATAATAAAATCCAGCCATGTTGGCTATTTGAAGATTTGAATAATATAATCCAATGATTTATGAGCGCATGATTCCAATGGCGCAATCCAAATATATACTGGCGACTTATAGTCGAAAGTCAGGCCGGGTTAATAAACGCCGGTGATTTATAATCATGCTTTATTCAACCTGTTTCTGCATACAACAAGTTTAAAGTGTTCGGGCGGTTTACCGCCGGACGGTTCATAATGCCCAACATATAACCCGGGTTTATAACCAAGGCTGCACTTAAGAATAATCAAATATGAAATATATCATACCTGTGACATTGAATCACATCGTTGGTTTACCAAATTTTTGTAGTAAGGGTGATAACCCAAATTTTGAGTACTGATAACTCCTTCCATATTGTGCCGGTTTATGATAAAACTGTACCGGGTTATGATAAACACCGGGTTATCCATATATAATACTGGCGACTTATAGTCGAAACCAGACCGGGTTAATAAACTCTGGATTACAACTGATCAAGTATTGACAACTTTGTAGTTGAAAGCTGAACCGGGTTAATGAACGTCGGTTTATCAAAAACATCATAAATCTCATCAAAGGAGAAAAACTTGGCAAATAAAAGCATATGAAAACTTGTAGTCGAGGCTTTTCACGGGCTGCTAGGCCCCAAATTCGAGGCTTTTCATGGGTTGCCAGGCCGCTGAGTTAAACCATTTTACAAACCCTTTTAAGATGGACATCAATCTTTAACCAATCGTTGTTTTAACTTTGACAAGTTCAGGGTCTTATGAGATTGACTTGTCAAAGTTCGGCGGGTCATACCAGGTTTACCTGGACGGAGTGACTTACTTAAAAAAGGCAGGCTAACCCGGGGTTTTTGGTGTATACACCAGGCTTCCAAGCCGTGGCTTGATAGCCTATTACAAGTGTAGATTCTTTGTTCATTGCGATAGCAAAGAATCCCCAAGCAATATTTTGAGATGTGCTCAGTGGGTGCCTATGTTTGAGTTGTGCTTTTGCAACACTCTCTTTGGCCCCTAAGTAATTTTCTTTTGGCCTTGAGCCGATCAAGATGTGTAGCCATGGTTCAAATACGACCAAGCCCCCAAGTGGTTTTCCTGGTGGCCTTGCACCGATCAAGAGGTGTAGCTATGGTTCAAATACGACCAAGCCCCCAAGTGATATATTTCTGAGCTGTGCTCGCCGGGTGCCTATGTTTGAGTTGTGCTGTGCAACAAACTCTCTTTGGTCCCTATAATTTTTTTCTGAGAACTCGAACTTGCGAGAGATATTTCTTCTTGAACCGGATGTTAAACCGGATATTAAGAGCTTCAAAGCTTTGTGGGAGACATCTTTCCCTTGAACCTGATTTTAAACCGGAATCTTTATTTTCAGCCGGAGATTTTCTGACGGCCTTTAAACTCGAACTTGCGAGAAATTAATTCTTTTTGAATCGGAAATTCTTAAACCGGATTTGAGAGCTTCAGAGCTTTGTGGGAGACAGATTTCCCTTGAACCGAATTGTAAACCGGATATTTGAGAGCTTCAGTGAGACTGACTTCCCTTGAGCCGGATTTTAAGCCTGAATCCTTTCTGATGACCCGGAACTTCTTCATTGAGCCGGGATTTTGTAACTGTCATATACTTTCTAAACCGGAAATTTTCTGACGGCCTTTAAATTTTCATCAATATAACAGTAGCCTCCGGGACCGGGTTATCTTTCCCTCCATCGTCCTGGGGTTTTTTAATTTGCTGAAACTGGCAAGATTTGCTGAGTCATGTCATCGTAGCCCCCGAGTCTCAAGGTGACTCGAGGAGTTGGCTTGAGATTCTTCATATTTTGACCGTTATATAAACCGGCATGAGTTGTATATCATTGATGTTGATAGCACGATGTGAATCCACAGAAGATTGAGGTGACTGCGGCAGTTTATAAATGATCCCGTATGAGCCGTGTCAGCAACTCGGCCAATGGTTCCTTCCAACTGGTGATTGAAGTTAACCAAACTGTAGTGGCGGCGACTTGCGCGCCTGCCCATTGAGCCACCCAGTGCAGACGGCGGTTGATAGTATATGATAATTTGCCTTCATTTTGTTGAAAGAAAAACCGGGCTACCCGAGCAGTGACTGGCTTTATACTCAATAAACAGCTCATGCAGACAGGTGCGGCCCGGTGTGTTGATGTAGACCAGGCCGCGAGAGACGGACGACAAAGACGACCGCGGCTTTAGAGGCGGCACAGACAGATGAGTCGGCCGCGGCGTTGTAAACTGGCGCGGGCGGGAGAATCGGCCGCGGGGGCAGACAATAAGTCAATCGCATGTGTTGATGTAGCGGGGGTGGTAACCTGCTCAGGATGAGCGCTAGTGCAAAAATAATATTTGCTCACGCCCCTTTCGCAACACCTTTTTGTAAGGAATAATGATTCTGTGAAAAAATATCATAGACCAAGTAATTGTTCTTTGATAAAAACAATATGTGTTAAGAAAAATAATCTTTAGATGAATATCACCTGATTCGTTCAGATGACGGATGATCCCTTCAATCGCGACAGAGCCGGCTCGGACAGACCAGCAACTTAAAATAGTCCCGGCGATTCAGGCAGACCGGCAACTCCCGGCGGCTCAACACGTTAGAGGCGGCTTGCGGCCCCGACAGCTCTCACACCTCCAAGTTAATAGCTCCACACACTTCATGGCTGATTTTCTTCTTATATAGCTTCGCCTGCAACCAAGTGATTCTGTAGGGCTACTTTTGAGCGGATGCAACAATGGATTTTTAATAATACCAACTTGTACTAGATGGTCACGTGAGCAAAGAGTACTCAATCAGTACTTGTCCGTGAAATCTTTCATGTGAACAGTGGCAGGAGTGTTTGATGTAACTTGTTTCTCCCCCATTGTTTTCCTTGTCTCCACTTGCATGTGTAGCAGACTGAATAACAACGACGTAGTGATAATGCAGTCCACAGCCTTAGGATTGATCCTGGTGCCGATCAGGCACAGTTTTAACAGCGGCAAAGTTTGAAGCGCGGAGCAGGGTTGCTCGACTGCGGCTCGCAACAGTCACAGGCGACTCAAGACTGAAGCGAGACGCGGCAGGCGATTTGTAGCTGAAGATGAGGCAAGGCGTAGGCGCGAGAGGAGCCGATGGCCATGCAGGATGGAGACAACTTGGCAGGGCTCGGAGCCCACTGGCGCGCGGGCGCAAAGACCAGCAGCGACAGCTGGCAGAGGCAAGGCAGGCCGGGCTGCGTGCAGTGGATGCGGCCGGCTCACGGGCGTCGTATAAAGGCGACGAGCCTGCGCCACGTCGGCAGGGCCGGCTTAGCAATAACGCAAGTAAGCAACGGCGACTCACATACAGGGGTGTTGAACGTGGTTCGGGCGCGCGGGCGAAGCCAACCAGGCACGGATAGAGGCGGATCTGGCTTGCAGCGAACGCAGGGCAGTGGCGCGCGGCAGCTCTAGCTTGTGTGGCTCGGCGATCCGTGAGAAGGGCCTTTCAGATACGAATCCAACCCGGCGGCTGGTGTGGCCATTGCGGTGGCTCGCACCACATGGGAAGCGCGAGGGCGGTTCAACGCGGTCGGGCGAAGCTGGAGGGGCGGCCGAGGTCGCAACCGCTGCGGTGGAAGGAGCAAGGCAGCTCGAGGCGGCGGAGGAGCCCGGAGGCGGGCCGCGGTGTGGAGGACGGTGACGTCTTGGGAACCGCTAGAGCGCACGCGATGCGGTGGAGGCAAGCCGGCCTGGCGCGAAGTCGGCCGTAGCAGAGGAGAGCGTCTGCAGGTGAAGATCAACGGAGCAGCTTCGCTCAAGGAAGAGGCGAGACGAGCCATAGTCGCCCGGAGTCCGTGACCTCATCCCCTTCCATCATTGACTCCACGAGATTGATGGAAACGTCCATGTAAAGGAGATCTTTTCCTGGCTTGAGCAACGTAGCACTTGCTCTTTTTTTTCTTTTCTTCGCCGCCAGGCGACGAGGCAGGCGACCTGCGTACCACCGATCTTTACCGGCGAGATTGCTGGTCCTCTCTTCCTCCACCTGCTGCTTCGGCGGCGGGAGGGAGGGGAACCCCGTTCCTCCGCTCTGTAGTTAGGTTTTGGTTTTGTATGTCGTGGTGCGTCGTTGGGGTGGTGGGTGCGGCGCCCGATGAATAAATCTGCCTCAGCTCCACTCCCACACCGGCGGTGTCCTTCATGGCGGCGTCTCAGAGTTGATGGCATCGTGTGTTTGCCGATCCTTCAGATCGGTGAAGTTAGGGTTCATGGATGGTGTCGGCGAGGCGGCGGTGGCGACTCCATCATGTGTGTCTCTCCTTCTGCTCTGTCCCTGTTGCTGCGGCGTTATCTCCGACGTCATGGTGGAGCAGGGAGATTTTGTCATCCGAGAGTACGCGCAGACGGTGGCCTGCGCAGTTGACAGCTGGAAGATGGTGCATCCTGTGCTGGGTGTGTGGTTGGAGGCTGACAGTTCTGGTTTTCTCCTCCGACGTTGTAGTCGTGCGGGGATGTCAGGTCTGGAGTTTGATGGCGTGTCCGGGGACACGTTGCCTCAGTCTGATTCTTTCAACGGCAATGGTTTTGTTTTTGGCAAACTACTTTGAAGGTCCGTAAAGCTGCAGATCAGCGATGGAGCCACGTCGAGCTCGGGTGAAGAGGTGATATGTGTTCTCTCTCTTGGTGGTCGCTTCGGTGGTGCCGAAGGAGAGGGACAGGCGCTGGTTTTTTGCATAGGATTATCCTATCCTTTCAGTACTGTAATGTCGGTGTTTACGTGTCTTATAACCGGATCTTTATTTTATGAATGAGAAACGTATTACCTTGCAAAAAAAATAAACCGTATCATTGGAATTTTTCCTTTTGACTATTTCAGTGACCGATGCCTATTGATCTTGTCTGTACTCCGTGACAAAGATAGACTGCACGGTGTTGTAGAATTCGTCTCGGTACTGCTGTAACCTTCCGAGTCTGTATCATGATAATTTGGATATGGACGACCGCGCAGTCAAATCCCGTCGATCCGGCGGATCAAAAACAGGCGTGGGCTGCTATGATTCTGGCTTCTGCGATTTTTGCAAATCACTTTAACCCGGTTGCGCTCCTGACGCAATCCTTTTTTTAATCTCAATCTCGTATATGCTGCCGCTGAACACTTCCGCAATCTTGAACGATGAACTTGTAGTTAATGTGAATTCCTCCACGCCGGTTCTTGCTCAGCCAGAAAATTACAAACTTCACAATCCCTGTGAGAGATTCCTTCAAGAACTCAACACCACCGTACGCAGGTTCCACGGTGGGCGTCAACTGTTGTGGATTTGTCACGGCAGATGTCCTAGTGTGAGGACTTAGTCGTGAGGTCAACGCATCTATGTGGTAGCTTGAGAGGGGTTGATCGGAATCGAGAGGCACAACGTAAGACAAGGGTTTAGACAGCTTCGGGCCCCGGGAAACATCATCCGATAACAACCCTACATGCTGTTTGTGGCTAGGTCTCATTATCATCATGAGGGAGTCGCCGCATAAACCGGCTCTCCTCTTAGTTGTGTCTAGCTCCACAGATTATTTTCTTGCTTGTCCCTCTTTGGGGAGCCCTGCCCCTCCTTATATAAGTTAAAGGTGCGGGTTACATGTGGAGTCCTATTAGGATTATGACTAGTCTACTTTCTAATACAAACCGGATACAAGTCCGGGTCTTAACTCCTTGTAAGGTAAATATTCCTCACGCCTTTTCTCTTAAACCGGCCCATCATTAACATAAACCGGCCTTCTGGGCCTTGGGCCTTATCATCCGTCTGTCCCGCCCGCTGGGTTACTAGTGAGCGGCCAATCTCCGGGCAGCTTACAAATGAAACGCCAAGTATCAGCCGGGTCTCTGGTGAGTCGCCAAGTCCGGCCGGGTTATACTTCCGGCCGGGTTACGCCGCGGGGTATATCCCCGACAGATTCCGTATCCGTAAAAAGATTATCGTTTAGGAGAAGTTTGAGCGAAAAAAAACATCTCCAATAGATCTTGTAAACATGAAAAAACAAACGATCCTGTAAACTTGGCCTCAACTTTCCTCTGGTTTAGCAGAAGTGTCCCTTCTCGCAAACTCTTGGTGGGCTAGAAACTGCATGAAACTTGCCGGCGCACCGCCACCGCCTCCCTCTCCTCCCCCGAAACGACGCTGCACCCATGCCGCCTTCCTGCCACCGCGCCGCTAGAGCCATGCCGTCACTGCCTACCCTGTAGACTCGTTGCGGTGCCACTGCCATCCATGCTGCCGCCCCTCACCGGCGACCACCGCAAAATAAAAACGTATTTACGGGAAATAGTTTACAGGATCCGGCCTTGGTTGTGTTGTGTGGTGGTGTGGTCTGGTGTTGTGTGGTTTCCGTTGCTTGTACCGGTGTTCGTTGCTTTATAATATAAAGCGGGAACCCTTTTTCGGTAAAATAGCTCTTTGGAAACATCCCGAAAAAATTACAGACATATTTTAGGGAACTGCTGCAGTTGCTCTTACTGAAAGGAGCAACACCTTGCCGAGCTGAACCACCGGCAGTACCGTACACTCCGTACTCATGGGGACAATACAAGAAGAGCATTAAATCTTCTATATGCTCTTGAGTACTCCGACAGTAATACAAGTGCACACCAAATTCAACTATTCGGTTCCTACCATAGAAATCCAAAACAATCCCCAACACATTCACCTAGTGCGTGTTTGGTTGCCTGCATTACCTTCAGCCTAGCCGAGTTGGGTCAAGAAAAATGTGTTTGGTTGCAAACCGTGAGACCTAGCACGCATTGGCACCAACCTTTAAGCAGTCCAGAGCCTGCGTCGCTGGAAATCCTCGAATCGGCACTTTCCAGCGAGACAGGCTGAGTGCGGTGCAAAAGGGTTGGAGCGCGCATGCGACGGTGCAAGACGAAATCAAGTGGAGATGGCGGGAGCAGTTAATCGGCCGAGGCAGGAAGGCACGAAATCTAGCCTCACCGTTCCCATTTACTCTGTCACCACTAGCTCTAGCACAAGCACTTCCTTTGTTCTAAGCAATGATGAATGAACAAAGCAAGTTTCCGAACCGTGCACCATACACGGAATCCACGGCGGAAAACGTGAATGAGCAAATTACTGAATTGGCAAGGGGACGGTGAATTGCGGCATTCATCTCGACGTCTGCTGCCCCATAACCACCATGCAGTATGGCTGCACCATAACCTCCGAGTCTGAATCCTTATCAAATTATCCCATTGCATTGGCAAGAGGATCGCCACAAGAGTAATACAGTCTTTCAGGTAAAATAAGAAGAATATTTGGGACTCCACCTTGCCATAAACAGAGTTCCAATCGTTTAACATGACCATCAGAATTAACTCAAACCATGAAAAAACCAATGACCACCCACTGTATCTAGGCCCAAGTCATGACGTACAGGACACTACAATGGTGCAGGTTAGCTGACATACACTCGAAATACAAGAGAGGAGATATCAAAACTCTGGCCTAGGGCTGCCTTAGTCTGGCTAATATATTTGGCAGCGGGTGGAATACAGTCAACAATAATAGGTTCAATTCTAGGCAGAATCGCACATATGTACACGGCTGTATACCGTTGTTGTCCAAGTGTCGTGATCACGGTTTAGAGCGATAACGTCATCCTTCTCATAATGTTCCCTTGTTGTTTCGTGTTGTCTATCATCATCACTTTCGTGTTGCATTTGACGCCTGACGGAGAGCTTTGACCTTCGCTCGACCCACCTTGCCACGAAGACCTAACAGACAAAGTCCCTCCTCCCTCTTCCCTCAATCGCCCAACCCATCAATGGCGGCGCGCACACACCCGTGCGACCCTCTCCGCCCCACCCGACGCACACACAGAGCTCACAACGGCAATGGCACGAGCGGCTGGCACCATGTCTTCCTCCTCGCGCCCTGGTCCTCTGTGCGGCATGCGCATAGAGCCCTCAACAATTCGTCAGGCTCCAGTTGGTCGCTGGCTGGTTGATCGGTTGGGCTTGATTTGCTTGCACTCCAACTAAGGAGCAGCAGCTCAGAGAGCTGAGCCACCGGCTGTATCGTACTCATCAGGAAAATACAAGAAAAATAGAAAATTCTTCCATGCTCTTGGATCTTGACTACTGTGACAGTCAACAATGCGCGCGCACGCACGCGCGAGCGCGCGCGCACACACACACACACACACAATTCTCTGAAAAGCGGAGCCGGGGAGGATGCTTCCACCAGTCGCATAGAGCGAGAGACTATTGAATTGAAGCACATGGATGTGGGGTTAAACTCCTTTGTTTTGAAAAGGGTACCATCTAGATATGTGGTGGATGAATAACGAATGCAACCACCATCCTTTCCTTGTTTAAGAGCACTTGATCTTGCCTTAGCTCAGTATATATTCGCTCTGCATGCGCTTGTAGTCTGCCTATCATTTCACCTACCTACTGTCGCTTGCCAACGCAGTTCCACCCAGAGACGAGACTCTAAATAATGAGAGAAATCCTATTTACAAGAAGTTTGATAGGTGCAATGCTTCTTGGACTAAGAGGCATCCGGGAACAATCAGCTGCCGCAGGTCCAAATCCTGCCACCTTGTGATGGACCACTTGGGCTAGTATTTTTTGTAGGGCTCGTGACCACTGTTGTATGCACATATGGAAGGCCATTCCAAGCACTATTAAGCCGAGTGCATGAAGAATAAATGTTGACATGGATGGCATTTGGCGAGTGGATTCCAACAATGGCTATGTTCTGTGGTGAGTGTCGAGCGTATGAGTACGAACTACGAACACACAGGTTGATCGGCCAAATAGGGCTGATTGTTCTTGTAAGGTTGGGGTTAACGGTGTCGTTAAGAATATCACTTGCTACCATCAAGGCAGATCTATCCTCTTCCTCGGTTTCCCCTACATATATGGGTTATTTTAAGAAATAGGCATCTTTCTTCGTAGCACGATCAAGGAAAAAATTGGGAATGACAATTTCACTATATTTTTTACTTGGAACAGGCCTGCACGGGACGGTTCTTCATCGAAAAGCTAACTCCACCCATCCCCACTTGGGGGGGGTTGCAACGAAAAACATGTTCGCTCGGCCTATGTTGCCTCCAAAACCTAACAGGCCAAATCCCTCCTCCCTCAATCCTCCATGCTAACCAATCAATCACATACGCACGTGCCCGAGCTCACAACGACAATGGCACGACCCGACACGACTGGCCTGCACCATTTCCTCCTCACCCCACTCATCTTATAAGCGGCATTCGGGCCACGGAGCCGTGTCCATACCCGTTGTTGGAGCCGCTCAGCCATTTGTCAAACTCCAGTTGGTCCCTGGCTGGTTGATCGGTTGGGCTTGATTTGCACGCACTCCATCTGAGGCCGCTGGAAGCACTCCTCGGTCTGGATGACCGCTCAATTACTTACTGTGATTGAGCATTGGCACGGCCTTTAGCGAATGAAGAATTCTAGTCTTAGTGCATCTCCAACGGATTATGTATCTGTAAAAAGATTATCGCTTAGGAGAAGTTTGAGCAAAAAAAAGTCACCAATAGATCTTGTAACACTACACCACAACACCAATGCAATGGCATAAAATCTGCCGGGAGAACACAATTAAGAGGGCAGATAAACTGCCAGGAGAGAGATTTTCCCGGCAGATAGAACTGCCACGTGAACGGCTGCCGGGGATTAGTTGTCCCGGCAGATAAACAATCCCCGGCAGTTTTTCTGCCCCGGCCATTTTTTCTGCCGGCAGTTTCTTTTCTCCCGGCAGACACATCATGGCATAGCAACTGTAATTTACCGACAGTTTCACTGCCTGCACAACTGCATTTAGCCGGCAGGTAATATGCCATGACGTGCTTTCTAACAAGCAATCTAAACTATTCTGGGCACAATATCATGATTAAATATCCAACCATTATGTTCAAACTGTCATGACAGATCACACAACTTATACATACAGTTCAATTAAATCACATGTAAGGCCTCATTCAATAACAGAAACAGACCAAAACCATATGCTTTTAACGCATGCATGAACCGTACATATATAATGACATTGTGCCTCAAAAGGCAAAGTACATATGTTTAAGGTAAAGAAATCGTGCCACACAACCAAAATAGGCATACAATGGCTCGTGTGCTGAAACGACCACCAAAATGAGCAGTGTAAAACTTGCCAATATCTGGAGGTTCAACAAACAAGGCATATTATATAATCACTCCAGCAACTTGAAGACCTTCAAAACCTCCAGCAAGTTCTCAATATTCCAAACCTCCATCAACTTGTGTATCTTTGAGAAACCTGCATCAAATCAGAAACTCAAAAATGGTGCTATCGTTTCAGATTATAAATCAACACATTAGAGATTTGGATGTGCTGCAGTTTAACTTGTCAGCATAAAACTCTTCTAAATGTGCAACACTTCATCACAACAACAAGCAGTGATTATTACATACATAATTAGATCAAGCAGAAATTATTTGCGCTTCACATGCAAAGATCTTCTATTGGCAAATATGGCAAAACAAGAATGTGTAACATTGTTGCTTGCTTGTCCAAGTGCACCAAAGAAATAGATTGCACTAATTTCATGAGTAAACTTTCAGATCTGATATGAAAGAGTCAAAACCTAGTACAAAAGAAATAATCCACAAAACAAAATTGAAAACCCAGAGGATTGTACAGAAAAAAAATCAAAGTTGAAGATGCATATTACCTCCTCAACTTGCTTGTGGTCGCATTGCTGCATTTGCCAGACTTATCCGCCTCTAGCTGCATACATAGAAGCAGAGTTTTAAGGTGTAAAAATATATCGAGAGCAAGCATTGAGAATGCAAAAAGAATATTGTAACCACCCAAGCCAAGGCAAAATTTTGTACATGACCAAATATTTGGCATGGTGGATCTTGGCACAAAACAAATACATTGATAGATCATTAATGCAGAATATGGTCAAGATGTTACATACCTTAAATGAGTCTTCCAGCCGCTCCTTGAGGCCCATAACATGAGGGATGAGAATTTGGATCAACGGAAATTGTTCAGGAATGCCACAAGAATCTCGAGACAGTAAAATGTATCAACTCGAAGGTAACTGGCAATTTGAAATGTGCATTATTAGCAAGCTGCTGACAAAAAACAGAAACATGAAATTGGCTTTGACTGGAACTTGTTGGAATATGAAGCCCAAAACTTGTAGAAACCCTCATATCCCAGTTCCATATGTGTTCCCTGGAAACTCCCATATTTTTAATGACTTTGAGCAAATATCAATAATTGATTTGCATTCTTTCTTTGAACTTTTGTTAATCACCAATTGTATTTGCGCTTGGAACTGAAAGCCTACTATTCATATTGTAAGTCTGCTCTATTTCATAGGTTACCGAGAAACAACGGACAATTTAAGCATTCAATTTAATATACATGAAATTACAACAAGGACTAGCTTATTAATAAGGAATGCCAACAAACAATGAAACTAAATATAAAACCATGACAATGGAGGGAGCATCGGATTCCATGCGAATATTTTTTTTATAAAAACTTCATAAACAACAATGTGAAGTATTAGTATTACATACATACTAGTGTGTTTGAACATAAATCCCCACTCCAGCAGCATCAGAGCCTCATGATTCTCAGTTTCTGACATATAGTGGTAAACAAGCTGCAAATGATGCACGGACAGGTATACCTTAATAGCTAACGAGTACGTGATGACTCATTCAACTGCGTATAGGAAAAGGCCAATAGCATACAAATTATAGGAGGATACATAGATAAAGGCGAGTGAAAAAATACAGAAACATGTATGTACATTTTGTATTTTAGAAAGAAAAGGAAGAGCAAGCTTGGCTTCATGGAGAACTAGGAAGACTTGATTACCCAAATAGCAATTTTTACACATGGGGGCATCAACTTGCAGAGTATGTTTTGAAAACTACTGCAAAAATCAACTCTGAAAGGCTGGTGAAAAGGGTAAACCACTTGTGTAGAGGTCTGGGCTACCATATTACAAATTCTATGAAGCTCATCAACTCTAAAAGGCTGGTGTAAAGGGTGATCCACTTGTGGTACAAGTTCTATCAAGATCTCCCAAGTTCTCTAACCAAAGTTACATCAATAGAGAATAGCAAAAGGGATATTGCCCGAGTGGGCAAAAGTACAGCATGTAAGAGAAGAATGCCACAATAAAACATCATATGTTTAGGTGCATGGATATCACAACCCACAAAATTTAGGAACCCACCAACGAGCATGCAGTCAGCATCCTTGCTTCATAGGTAACGACATACTCCTGGTACCTAAGAGCATCCGCCCTAAACAATCAGTGTACCTGTCTCCTGTTGATGTTTTGCAAGAACTGATTTTTCCTGTAATACCACAATTTTAGTTATGAATCTGCTTCCTTGAAATATACATCTATTTTAGAGGAAAACAGAAAAGGTGCTATAGTTACACAAAGTTCCATGAATAAGGTTAGGAGCATTTACTTATACTCTTACAGAGGCAGAATGCTATACAATGGAAAATACTGTATAAAAGTTGCACATCACGTAAAAAATGCACAGTAGACCACTAATGAACCACTGTCAGAATTAACTCACACCAGGGAAACTACTAATGAACCACAACCAATCACGGCGACATAATCATTACACATTTCTCCTTCTAATCTCTGGGTATTTGTCTCCTTTAGCTATCCACGCTGCAGCCGTCAATTCCAGTCTTCCACCTTATTCCTCCCCTGCTTGCTGAGAAGCTGACCACGGCTCTGCAAAAGACCAAGAATTGTTCCCCTGTTACCCTTCTGATGAATCAATAGTATCTGTACCTACTGCCAGAGTTTTGCAGCAAACTCTGCTCAGCAGCAATACAATCAATTTTATCATAGTGCTTCTGCACACAATAGAAAGGATCATACTGGAATCAACTAGCTATAAACACGTACATAATGATTTAATGATTGATCCGAATAACAGTCTAAAACTCTAAATGTACCATTAGAGAACTCATAAAAGCCAACATATAGAGCATGCAAATGACATATACACCAAACACAAGTGAAATATCTCTGCACCTATAAATTACGAGGTAATAACAAATATTGCAGCACCATGTGCAAATGAAACCATAGGGACTAAGAGAAATGGAGGAATTTCCGTACCACCATTCACTATAACTGCTGGGATGTGAGAAATCTTCTGGGCGTCCTCTCCTCGGAGCTTCTCAGCCAGATTTGGGCAGCCCCAAATGTAGAGTTCCTTCAAGGCGGTAAGGTTCTGTATGCTTTCAGGCAAAGATGTGAGATTGGGGCAATCCATGATGTTAAACTCTTGTAGGGAAATGAGCTGTCCCAGCCCTTCAGGTAACACATGTAGTCCTTGGCACTCATTCAACCATAGTTCTCTAAGAGCGGTAAGGTTCATCATGCTTTCAGGCAAACTTGTCAGGTTGGGGCAATCTTTGATACTTAACTTTTCAAGGGAGAAGAGTTGTCCCATGCTTTCAGGCAAACTTGTGAGGTTGGGGAAATCAATTATCCTCAATTCTTGAAGGGAGATGAGCTGTCCCATCCGTTCTGACAATACATCTAGGCCTATGTAATGCTCCAACCATAGTTCTCTCAAAGCGGTAAGATTCTTCATGCTTTCAGGCAAACTTGTCAGGTTGGGGCAATCTTCAGTGATAACCATTTCTAGAGAAGTGAGATTACCTAACCATTCTGGCAGTGTCTTCAGGTCCATCAACGATTTCAAAAATAGTCCCCTGAGAGAGGTTAAGCATTGGATGGCCTCTGGCAACTCCCTCAAGCCGTTACAGAATCTAACTGCTAAAATCTCAAGGGTGGGTATGTGCAGAAGCCTATCCCACTTTTTTCTCGAAAAGGAGGTTCAAACCCCCGGCCTCTGCATCAATGTGATGCATACAACCACTTTTATTAATTATTCAGCAAAGTACAAAACAAAGGCAATCATGGCCGAACCATTACAACATATGAAATTAACACCTACGACTAAGTCGACTTCTTCCGTAGCAGCGCCTTCAAGAAGGTATACACTCGTCGTTGCTGAGCCCGACCAATAATGGTCAGGACAAGAGTTTTCACCCCGGACATGAAGCGGTGTTCCAATCAGCATCTTGATGACAGATCATTCGATAGTCGCCTTCGTCAGTACTCGACGCCAGTGCCAAATGGTACTAGTAGATTGGTGGGACGCCTTCCCACCTTAAACCACCGTCACGGCCGTCAGGTGGACGCCCATGTCTCGGTGCGGAACTGGCCGCTGCTACTCCACACCGGCGCCAGTCACACAGCAGCATGCTCCATAACGTCGGAGCCGCTGCTCCGAAGCTAGAAGTCGACGAGGAACCACCACTGCGCCCTTGCTCACCAGCGTGGGACTCCGTCGCTCGCGCCTCGAGCATCCTTGTGCGATGGCCGCCGCCCTCGCACCGGACGAAAATCCTCTTTGAGCCGGCATCGAGTGCCGCACACGACCACCGCCGCTATGCCTGCAAATATGCCGACGCACTTGAATATGCACTGTTGTGCCACCTGATCTCCTTATCGCGGTTATCGAGGGCAGCCACCCCCACCGCAATGACCAACGGAGGCCACCGTCCCCGCCGCCATGACTACTCATGCATCCGTTGCCGACGATGTTGTGCGTGTCATCGTCTCTGCGAACGCTGGCACAACCATCTTCACCTCTCTCGCACACCGAGATGCCGGCACAGACATATCGGCGCACGACAACGAAGCGGCATCGTCCAGATCTGCCCCGTCCGTGGGCGCCTCTGGTACTGCGATCATAGACGCCCGTGCATAGTTCCATGGCCACCTCCTCGAGGTCGACTCATCCTTCACCATAGTTGTGCCGTTGTCGGCAGCACCGGCATAGTCGCATGCCGGCACTGGCTTCACATCTAACTCGAAGGCCGCATGCAGAACGTTGGCGTCGCAGTTTCTCGATGTGACCTCCGCGGCCACGTACGAGAAAGTGCTGATACGTGCGGCCTTGGGAACTCCGTGGCTGCACACACACTCCCGGCAGCGCTCACCACTGCAGTTACGGCCAGCCGCGCCAATGCCGCCGGCTGCATGTGCGAGTACGGGTGTGAGGAGGAGGAGGCGCCTTGGCCGGCGCCGCAGCCAGGCCCGACGAGGGACGTCTCACCCTCGTGCCGGCGCATGGATGGGCGCGACGACGCCGTGGCCACGACCGCGCCCTCTGCCGCTAACGCGCGAGCCATCGTTAGCCTCATGCCACCCTCCGAGCACCACCTGCCGCCCCCAGCCATCTCCCTCCACCCCGGACACAGCCATCCCCGAGATCCAGCCTCCTGGCGGCCGCCGGCGGACTGTGGTGGCTGGGGATGTGCGCGAGATCTCCGATCCGTTTTTTCTGGATCGGGAGGTTCTTTCTTGCCCCAAGCCTATCCCACTTGTCTGGAGAAAAATTGCAGTTCATTGTTCCCAACTGAAAAGGAAGAGCAGAAGACGAAAGCTTCCCAAATCCCACTTCTGGCAGAACCATGGCGCTATTACTAAAGGACCAAAACATACCCCTTGGGGGATATGGTCGGAAATTCAACTTGGGCAGTCTGTTAGTATTTCCAATTCATGCACATCTCCACGCGTCTAGATTGTTCTTAACAATTTTGATCTTATCATGATGGTCTTCTATACAAGATCTTGTTTTTCAAAATCCAATATGGGTACCATGGAGTTTGCATTAGTTTTGTCTTAGGTTCCAGGATCTCAACGCCAAACAAATTTCTGACTGTTGAATATTTGGGACATAAGGCCCTCTACCAGTGAGAGTGGAACCCGGGGGATTGGCGTCCTTTTCTCCATTGAGACATTTTCTACTAAACACGACAATCAATAAGGCTTTGTGAGGAAAATTTGGTAGGAAACATTTCAATCTGAGAGCAATATCTGAATTTGTTTTACATTTTGCGTAACAAACACGACAACATTGTAGAGAATTTAGTCACCTTTCCACCGATTTTTTTTTCTTTTACGGGAATGGTATACTGCAAAATCGCTGACATGTATTGTTAGAACAAGTTGGTCCATCGTTGATGACATAGATACACAATCGTGTATCATTGTGCCGTGATCCTCTTTCTTCTTCCTCCATGTGCATAACAACTGCAATTTAGGCTATGGATACAAACTCGCACCCCCTTCGCCACACATACAAGTGAAAAAGAACTCCCATTGGATTTGATCAAATCACACATACAAGCAACTAGCTAGAGGCTGGATGTAGTGATGCTCTTACTCGTCTTGAGCAACACTTGGTTGTAGTGAAAAAGAACTCCCATTTGATTTAATCAAATCACACATAGAAGCAACTAGCTAGAGGATGGATGTAGTGATGCTCTTTACTCGTCTTGAGCAACACTTGGTTGTGGAACTTGACCAATGAATGTAGCTAGTGACATCACTAGACGGGGTGGACTGTAGTACAAGCGAATCAAAGGAGGGTGGCACAAGATGCTTGTTGCTTGAAAACACAGATCTAGCATTGTTTAGATTGGCGTGGAGCAGTAGCAAAACACTAGTATTGGCTATCTGCCCTGCTGGGAGATTGATATTACCATTGAGAGAGCCGCAACATTTTTAGTTACTCACGAGCCTTACTGTACCATTCATCGGTATCCGCCTACATACTTTTACATGGATTTATGCACTAGTAGGAAAAGGGGCTTTTACCCCGGTTCATAAGGGCCTTTAGTCCCGGTTCAGGAACCGGGACTAAAGGGTCGTTACTAATACCCTAGCCCTTTAGTCCCGGTTCTTACACGAACCGGGACTAAAGGCCGTCCACGTGGCCGGTGCGGGGAGCCCAGGCAGGAGGGCCTTTGGTCCCGATTGGTGCCACCAACCACTACTAGAAAAAGGGCTATAGATGGGATTGACACTAATGACGCACCAGACAAGCGGTGCGCCATTAGTATATACTAATGGCGCACCACCTTCTGATACGCCATTAGAGTTAAAACTACTAATGGCGCACCAGGCGCAGGGTGCGCCATTAGTATAATTTTTTTTAACTAGTGCGCCTGTCCAAACATACTAATGGCGCATCCAGACACAGTGCGCCATTACTAGTTGCAACTAGTAATGGCGCACCTGTCCCAGGGTGCGCCATTAGTATCAAAATTATTATTTTTTAACTAGTGCGCCTGTCCAAACATACTAATGGCGCATCCAGACAAAGTGCGCCATTAGTATCAAATTTTTTTTTTTAACTAGTGCGCCTGTCCAAACATACTAATGGCGCACCGAGACACAGTGCGCCATTACTAGTTGCAACTAGTAATGGCGCACCTGGCCCAGGGTGCGCCATTAGTATCAATTTTTTTTAACTAGTGCGCCTGTCCAAACATACTAATGGCGCACCACCAGAAGGTGCGCCATTAGTAACCTGGATTACTAATGACGCATTTAGAGTTGGTGCGCCATTAGTAAGTGGGCAGCAACAAGATATTTTGGACAGCCTCTCCTACCCACACTCACTTTCTCCCCACTTTATTCTCTCCACCTCCTCCTTGTCTCGGGTGCCTCCTCTTTTTCACCTCATTTCCACCATAGATTCATTCAATTTAAGTGGTTAAATTACCTTGTTTTGATAGGTAAGTAAGGGGGGAAGCTATATTTATGTTGTTCTCCCTACAACAATGTGCACATGCATTTTTTATGGCCTAGCTAGATCTATGTATGTTCGTGGTGTTGCATATGTTTGTGGTGTTGCATATGTGTTTGTGTTTGGAGGTGTACCGGTATTTGAAATGCGATAGTTGCCAATATTTTGCCGGAATGTTGATTCATTTCCGTTTCGGCGAGAATTTTGGCATTAAGCATTCTTTTTGGTCCTATTTTTAGGGAAAGTCATGCCAAATTTTTTCTTGGTTCTAAAATATCGTTTTGCTCTACCCCGCAGGCGACCATGGTCCGCATGATGACCGAAGGCATCGTGAATAGGTTTTTGAGGTCCGCGAAGGCCGAGATGCTTCAAAAGAACGAGACGGAGATAAGATGTCCGTGTCGAAGATGCAAGCTGAAGAGCCTTATTGCGGACCCGGAATCCTGGCAGGTGCGGGACCACCTGCTCTTGCGTGGTTTCATGGATGGCTATCGGTGGCAAGGTGATGAAGATGACTACGAAGTCGTCCATGGGGGCCGGGCAAGAAATGAGGAAGGGCAGCAAGACAACCACCGCGGCTCGGGCGGGCGAGAAGACGAAGAATCCCCAGGAGATGATCACGACGGTGATGCTGTACACAGTCATCATGTAGAAGATGCAGGACATGATGATGAGGAAGATGCCGGAGCAGACGACGGGCATGATCATGAAGATGATGATGCCGGCGGAGCAGACGACGCTGGACCATCGATGGGCTGGGTGCAGGACCCTCATATTCAAGAGCTGCTTCTCAAGCAGACGGATAACGCAAGAGCTGCCGCCCGAGAGAAAGCCAAGCCGGATCAACTGGAGATAGACGCGATTACTCCATTGTATGAAGGATGCAGGCCCGAGGATACCCGCCTGAAAGTAACGCTCATGGCTCTGGAGATGAAGGTAAAGCACAAAATGACCGACGCATGCTTCGACGAGAACATGTCATTCTGGCACGAACGTCTTCCCAAGGGGAACAAGTGCCCGACCAGTTTCGAGGAGGCGAAGAAAATCGTGTGTCCTCTGGATTTACCGCACGTGAAATACCATGTGTGCATGAACAATTGCATCATTTATCGGGACGAGCACGCGGAGTCTACCATATGTCCGGTGTGCGGCGTCACTCGATACAAGAAGAGGAAGAAAGCTCCTCGAAAAGTGGTGTGGTACTTTCCGATCACTCCTCGTCTGCAGTGGTATTTCGCGGACCCTAAGGTAGCAAAGCTCCTGCGTTGGCACGCGGATAGGGAGGAGAAGAAGCGAGAAGATGACGCAAATGATCCGGAGATAGATAAAAAAGACAAGATGCTGAGTCACCCTAAGGATGCGAGCCAGTGGCAAGCGTTGAACTTCGAAGACCTAGAATTTGGGAACTATCCAAGGAACATCGTGCTGGGCGCGAGCACCGATGGAGTCAATCCGTTTGGCAGCCAGAGAAGCACACATAGCACCTGGCCTGTGTTTGTGTGGATGTACAACCTTCCCCCTTGGTTGTGCATGAAGAGGAAGTACATTCACATGAGTATGCTAATTGAAGGACCGAAACAACCAGGGAACGACATCAATCTGTATCTGGGGCTGCTGAAAGAGGAGCTTGACACGCTGTCGAAAATGCCAGCCAATACGTGGGACGCCGCAGAGAAAGAATATTTCCCTATGAGAGCCGCACTGCTCACGACGGTGCACGACGATGTCGGTTTCGGATATCTCGCGGGGCAGGTGGTCCACGGATTTTCTGGATGCGTCAGGTGCATGGATGACACAACGTATCGCCAGCTAGATAGAGATCCCGGGTCTTCGAAAACCGTGTTCATGGGACATCGAAGGTGGCTTCGCGACGATGACCCGTGGAGGAAACGCAAGGATCTGTTCGATGGTGAAACCGAACCCCGAAGACGCCCGCGTACGAGGAGCGGCGAGGAAATAGACGAGCTGTTGAAAAATTGGAAAGACTGCCCACTGCCGGGAAAGAAGCAAAAGGCGCCAGAGCCGGGAAAGAAGCGAAAGGCGCCAGAGCCGCTGCTGAAGGTATGGAAAACGAGGTCTGTTTTCTGGGACTTGCCGTACTGGAAGATCCACCGTGTCATGCATATCACGAAGAACGTGTGCGAGAGTCTGCTTGGTACCCTGCTCAACATGCCAGAGAGGACCAAAGATGGGCCGAAAGCAAGGGCAGACTTGAAATCAATGGGCATCAGGCAGGAGCTTCACGCTATATATGATGATGATGATGAGGCGAAGCAGGACACGGAAAGTCGTCGCAAAGGCAAAAAGGCCAAGAAGACCGGAAATGACTACCCTCCCGCGTGCTTCACTCTAAGTCAGGAGGAGATCGAGCAGTTTTTCACCTGCCTCGTAGGAGTAAAACTTCCTTACGGTTACGCGGGGAAGATAAGCAGATACCTAGACCTAGCGAAGCTGAAGTTCAGCGGGATGAAGTCTCATGACTGTCACGTGCTGATGACGCAGATACTTCCAGTTGCAATCCGTGGGATCATGGACGCACACGTCCGTGAAACGCTATTTGGCCTATGCAACTTTTTCGACGTCATCTCTCGGAAGTCTGTTGGTGTGAGGCAACTCAGCAGGCTACAGGAAGAGATCGTGGTGATACTATGCGAGCTTGAGATGTACTTCCCGCCCGCATTCTTCGACGTTATGGTGCATCTGCTGGTCCATATCGTGGACGATATCATCCAACTCGGGCCAACGTTCCTGCACAGCATGATGCCGTTCGAAAGGATGAATGGTTTCATCAAAGGATACGTTCGCAACATGTCACGTCCAGAGGGAAGCATAGCCAGGGGCTTTCTGACCGAAGAGTGCATCTCCTACTGCACGAATTATCTAGGCATCGAGAACCCCGTTGGTCTGCCCGTCAACAGGCACCTCGGCAGGCTCGCTGGATGGGGTCACCGTGAGGGTCGCCGCGAAATGCATGTCGACTTCGAGGGTCGACTCGCCGACTTTGAAAGAGCAAACCTAGTCGCGCTACAACACATAGACGTGGTCGATCCTTGGGTGGTAGAGCACAAAACCTTTATTAAGAAGACGTACAATGACCGAGGCCAACAGAGGACGGACGGAGATATACTCAAAGAGCACAACTCATGTTTCACGCGTTGGTTCAAGCAGAAGCTTCTGTCGTACCCTTTACATGAGGATTCTTCCGCGGAAGAACAACTCATATTCGCCTTGTCACAGGGCGCCGAGCACAACCTGATGACCTATGAGGCGTACGATATCAACGGCTACACATTCTACACCGAGGCCAAGGACATGAAGAGCGATGGTTATCAGAACTCCGGGGTAACGATGGAATCCTACACCGGTAACGACAAGGACAGATACTACGGAAGGATCGAGGAGATCTGGGAGCTGAGCTACGCTGAAGAGAAGGTCCCGATGTTCCGTGTCAGATGGGCCAAGAGCGTCCTAAAAGAAGACCGATATTTCACCACCATGGTTATACCCGAAGCCAAATCCAAGATCGCAGGCGCAAACGTCACCGTGAAAAATGAGCCATGGGTACTGGCTTCCCAAGTGGACCAATGCTTCTTCATTACCGACCCGTCAAAGCCCAGTCGTGTTGTCGTGAGGAGAGGCCAAAGGAAGATCATCGGAATGGATGGAGTAGCCAATGAGCAAGACTTCGACAAGTACGGCGACCCGAGAATCGAACATGACGACGATGATGAAGTAGCAGCATACACCACAAGAAGAAGCAGGACCACCCTACCTAAAGGACGTCCGTTCCACAGAAGAACTCCATTTGCGAAAAAGAAGGGCAAGAAGATTGTGAACAGATAGCTAGCTAAGAGATCGATTGTATTTAAATCGTAGCCTTCATTTCTCGATTGTATTTCATGGGCACTTTTTGAACTATCATGAATATTTTTAAATTTCATGGACACTCGATCTCGATCCCCCTCCATCTCGATCGCTATCCCACCTCGCCAGATCCGGTCCCCCTCGCCGCCGAGCACCCCCCGGTCCACCGGCCCCCCGCACCCCGCGCACCCTCCCCCGCTCCACCGGCATTACTATTTGATGATATTTTTTAAATAATTATTACTGTCTTATAAAAAAATATTACTGTTATGATTTAAACAAGTTTGAACATATTTAAACACAAATAAATATCAAACAGCATTTTAAATGCATAAAAAAAATTGTGGAGCCTCGGAATCAAACCCAGGACCTCCTGGTGTGAGAACTGGCTGCTGACCAGTCGAGCTAGTACAGGGAACTTGGTGTGGATCAGGTCAGGTGGAAGATAACCTGTTGGCTCGAGCAGAAATCAAAAAAAAATACTAATGGCGCACCAGGGTGAGGTGCGCCATTAGTATGGACGTACTTATGGCGCACCGAGGGGTGGTGCGCCATTAGTATTGTGCCCTCGCCCTCGCCTATCCCCGGCCCAAACCTATCCCCTCTCTCTCCCTCGCCCTCGCCCTCGATCCCCTTCCCCTCTCCTCTCCCGACGCCGCTGCCCCGCCGCCTCGACGCCGCCCCGTCGTCCTCGTCTCCGCCCCGACGCCCCGACGCCGCTGCCCCTTCCCCTCTCCTCTCCCGACGCCGCTGCCCCGACCTCCTCCTCGCCCCTCGACGTCGCCCTCGATCCCCTTCCCCTCTCCTCTCCCGACGCCGCCGCCCCGTCGTCCTCGTCCTCGCCCTCCTCCTCGTCCGAGCCACCGCCGCGCCGCTCCGACCTCCTCCTTGTCCCCTCCGGCCTCCTCCGCCTCCTCAGGTACTGCCCCACCTCTCCCTCCCCCTCCGGCCTCCTCCTTCCTCTTTGAATGCTTAATGTGGAACACAACTTACACTATATGCTATACGAGTAGTATGTTGCTATGTCAAGAACACTAGAACGAAGAGTATGATGAATAAGACCACCAGGAAGAGGATGAGCATATTCTTCTGGTGATGTTTTGTGATGGACTGACACACTTGTTGAACTAAATTCATATATAGTCTGACGAAACTGAAACTCCAAAATTGTATGTGCTCCAAACTGTTCCACCTAAATATTTTTTCAACAACCGGCAAGAAAG
The DNA here is from genome assembly GCF_018294505.1 of Triticum aestivum. Taxonomy (NCBI): domain Eukaryota; kingdom Viridiplantae; phylum Streptophyta; class Magnoliopsida; order Poales; family Poaceae; genus Triticum; species Triticum aestivum. The sequence goes on from NC_057802.1 coordinate 572,543,633, forward strand.
CTGCCTAAACATCGAAAGATGCAAAGTGGCTACCATCGGCCAGAGATAGTCTGAACTTGCTTTACCGATACATCAAACTGGTGCAGCAGGGCTGCAGGAGTCAGTCAGACAAACAAGCACCAGAAACAAGAACTTGAGCAGAGTATAGGACTACCACCTTCTCACTATAAGTCTATAACACAACATGCATGTAGCAAGTGAACATTACTATGAATCATTTCTCCAATTGTTCAGAAAATCAATACAACCGAAATCTAAAGTCGACTGCACTTTCGAGGAGACAGTACCCAATTAACACCAATGGCGTTCTAAAATAACAGATTTAGTTACGTAGCTACAGCTATAATTCAGTTACGTCAAAGTTGAAGTTCTAGAAAGAGCAGAGCAATAGAGATGTTTCTAAAAAATCTATAATCTAGTCAGAAGTACCCAAATAACATCCGTGGAATACTCAGACGGTAACACGTTTAGTTACAATACTACTCCAGTAGTAATCTACACACAAAAAGCAACTATGGAACAAAACAACACAGCCAGGGTAGTCAGGTTAGCTTCAAAAATGTTACGGCACTTATTCTGGCAGTCACAGGAGCTGACGGAGTAGTCCAAACAATAGTGGCAAAAAAATTAGGTATAAAAACAGTAGCAAATAAAAAAAGAGTAGCAAATATAGCTAGGGAAATTTTGTTTAGGTATAAAAACAGTAGCAAATAAAAAAAAGCAGTAGCAAATTAAAAAAACAGTAGCAAAAAATTAGGTATAAAAATAGTAGCAAATATAGCTAGGGCAATTTTGTTTAGGTATAAAAAACAGTAGCTACAATTTGTAAAAAGCATGAGCAACTGATCTGATTCATCTCATCCTCTCTCGATCTGCAGGATACAAGTGGAACAAGGCAGGGGCGTAGGTGCTTGCTACTCAGGCACGGCGGCAGAGCCAAGCACACCCTCCTCTCCCAAGGTACCAACCCCTCTTCCTCTCCCCCTGTATATACTGCTGTCCAGTACATTTTTTTGCTCAATTTGTTGCTGTCCAATACATCTTGTTAAAATTGCTGTTGACCAGTACATCTTTGCAATATATGGTGATGTGTACCATTCTTGATAGGATGTATCAATTGTAGTAGATGGTCAAGAAGATGTATCAATCCTTGACATGCCAATGTAGTTTCCATGTTGTGATGGAGGCCTTTTTTGCCTTGTCCACCCGAGAGGCCCTTGAGTTTGCCGGAATGTCGATTAACTTCCGTTCCGGCAAATTCGGGTACTCCATATGTCCTATTTTCAGCAAAGGTCATGCTGAAATTTTCCGTGAATTTTAGCATGACTTTGCTAAAAATAGGACATATGGGGCACTTCCGACTAATGCATGGGCCGGGGTATCTTAGTACCTAATTAAGTAGGTCAACTGCCTCTTGTGTTATTCATATAGAAGTGTGATATCTACTCATAGTTATTACTAATGTCAGTTGCTCGTCATCGATAAACCCTAATCTGGTAGGATGACCTACTAAAAAAGCCCATACCACATATTCTATTTGGATGGGCGAGTTTTCACCACACTGTGGATTATCTTATTGGACCCAACAGAGATGATGTAGTTTTGAATTATGAACATAGGAAATGTCGTCATCGGACGACGAAAGTCTCTCGGGGGAGTGCGACTGGTGCCACGACGGTCGAGGTCTGTGCGACAGGCCTCACCTGGACGATGATCGGCGCTTCAGCATTAAGCTCGAGGAGACCTTCGAAGTTGAAACGGTACGCAACGACGACAAGTGTGTTTTTCATAATTAAGCATGACTTCAACTATTCCAACGTGTAATTTCATCTTTTACAATTCGAGTATAGTTTATCCCATGCCATGCAAGACGCTATGTCTTGGAGAGGATGGATTTTGAAGATCATGAAAATTTTGAAATGAAGAAAATTCACCTAAGGACACATCATGATGTGGATTTTGAAGTAAATCTGTATAATGTTGAGAGCGTAACCCATTTTGGTTGCAAAAATTGGGAAGCATTTTGCAAGATGTATGGTTTTGATGAGGGTATGCTTGTCACCATGGATCTTGGTGATCCTGGCATCGACCAAGACAATATGGACATTTGGGTCCTTGTTGATACGCCTCCAGTTCTACCGCTATGTGAGTTTCTCAAACATAGTTAATTATTAACTAATCTATATTGTTTATTTCAAAATAGTTGACAACTTATTTCCATTGACAGCTTATTTTGATTGTTCAAAAAATGTGTGGAAAATGGTAGACAAAACCCACTACACCGATGGCTCCGAGTTAACTTATCAGGAGAAAATTCATCTGGTCGGATTTGTACTGATCTTGAGAATTACAATATCTACAATCAAACTCCTCAACATTATGGTCAATACGTGCCACTAGTGCACGTGTTGAACTACGGTAACTACCATGGAGATACCCTGGTAAGATTTCTTACTATTACGACATCCGTGCATCTTTTGCATACTTCTAAAACTAGTACATCATTGCTAACTATGAAGTTATTACTATGTTTTTCAACAGAGAATCCCAGAGGATTGTGTGCCTCATTTGATGTATCAGAATGGCAGCCTTCAAGTTTTGAACTTATATCCAGGTCATCCTACAAATCTCAACTGTCCATACCGGATTTCTAGAAGAAGTGGAGACATGCTAATCAGAGAATGGAAAAAATGTATGGACAGTCGTAAGGAGGTTCTTGGAAGCAAAAGGAAGCGCCGCACAAGAATTGGAGACAGGATGATCTCCATTCTCCATAATGGAGAGTCAGGGTCTATATTGTTTTATGCTATTTTACCTTAGATAGGGTCTTTTAGGTCCTGCCTAATACTGATGATTATGTGCTAAGAACAATTAAGTAGGGTTGGTTCGATGACTATCAGGATGATGATCGTATGACTTGTTATTAATAACGAGTAGAAGTTGTATGATGATGATTAGTAGGACTTGTTAGGATTAGTATTAATTTCGACAAACTCGCTACTCGCGGTCTCGAGACTTGTAATGTTCTATCTTTGTTCGGTCTTTTGATTTCGAATACTAATATGATGAATTGTATTCGGAGACTAAAATGATGAATTGTATTCAGAGACTAATCTTCTATTGTATTCGATGAATCTGTTGTTGATGTGTGCTGTCTATATTTTGTCCAATTATACATTTTGTAACCTGTGCAAAAAACAGAAAAATAAAAAATAAAAAAACCTAATATTCATACTAATGGCGCATCACATCATAGTGCGCCATTAGTATGCCAGAGGATACTAATGGCGCATCACTAAACAGTGCGATATTAGTATGCCGAAGTTACTAATGGCGCATCCATTTGCTGTGCGCCATTAGTATGCCAAAGCACCTGGGTATAGATGGCCCCCTGGGAGGCATACTAATGGCGCACTGTTGTATATACTAATGGCGCATCTGGGGTGCGCCATTAGTAAAATATACTAATGGCGTGCTACTAATGGCGCACCACTAATGCGCCATTAATGGCCAAATTAGCTGCGCCATTAGTAGGCCTTTTCCTAGTAGTGAACCGGGACCAATAGGCATCCACGCGTCAGCACCTGGCAGGAGCTGAGGTTTTTGTTTTTTTAAAGGGGGGGGGGGTTTGGGGGTTTTGGGGGGTTAATTTAGGTTGTTATTAGGTAGCTATTAGAGAGAAGTGTCCTCTCTTATATCTCCGTGCTTGGTTTACCAACGCTACGTACTGCTATGCCTAAACATGGCTTAGATTGAAGTGAAGGCAACATGTGGTGCATGTCGAAAGTAATACTAATCCGGACTTGATCATGTTTGGATTGTACTACTTTCGACACGCACCACATGCATGTTGCCTTCACTTCAATCCAATCCATGTTCATTTCACCCGCTGATATATAATAACTCTTCATGCGCGCATCATGCATCATCATATATAATAACAAGTCCTACTAATCATCATCATACAACTTCTACTCGTTATTAATAACAAGTCATACGATCATCATCCTCACAGTCATCGAACCAACCCTACTTAATTGTTCTTAGCACATGATCATCAGTATTAGGTAGGACCGAAATACCCTCTTTAAGGTAAAATAGCATAAAACAATATAGACCCTGACTCTCCATTATGGAGAATGGAGATCATCCTGTCTCCAATTCTTGCGCCTCGCTTCCTTTTGCTTCCAAGAAGCTCCTTGCGACTGTCCATACATTTTTTTCATTATTTGATTTTCATGTCTCCACTTCTTTTAGAAATCCGGTATGGACAGTTGAGATTCGTAGGATGACCTGGTTGTATATTCAAAACATCAAGCCTACCATTCTGATACATCAAATGAGGCACACAATCCTCTGGGATTATCTGTTGAAAAACATAGTAATAACTTCATAGTTAGCAATGATAATGTACTAGTTTTAGAACTATGCAAAATATGCACGGATGTCGTAATAGTAAGAAATCTTACCAGGGTATCTCCATAGTAGTTACCGTAGTTCAACACGTGCACTAGTGGCACGTATTGAGGACCATAATGATGAGGAGTTTGATTGTAGATATTGTAATTCTCAATATCAGTACAAAATCCGACCATATGAGTTTTCTCCTTATAAGTTAACTCAGAGCCATCGGTGTAGTAGGTTCTGTCTACCATGTTCCGCACATTGTTTGAACAATCAAAATAAGCTGTCAATGAAAATAAGCTGTCAACTATTTTGAAATGAACAATATAAATTAGCTAATAACTATGTTTGAGAAACTCACATAGCGGTAGAATTGGAGGCGTATCAACAAGGACCCAAATGTCCATATTGTCTTGCTCGATGTCAGGATCACCAAGATCCATGGTGACAAGCATACCCTCATCAAAACCATACATCTTGCAAAATGCTTCCCAATTTTTGCAACCAAAATGGATTACGCTCTCAGAATTATACAGCTTTACTTCAAAATCTATATCATGATGGGTCCTTAGGTGAATTTTCTTTGTTTCCATACTTTCATGGTCTTCAAAACCCATCCTCTCCAAGACGTAGCATCTTGCATGGCATGGGATAAGCTAGCCGAATTGTAAAAGATGAAAAGTACATGTTGAAATAGTTGAAGTCGTGCTTAATTATGAAAAAATAACACTTGTCGTCGTTTCGTACCATTTCAACATCGAACGTCTCCTCCAGCTTAATACTGAAGCGCCGATCTTCGTCCAGGTGAGGCCTGTCGCACTGACCTCGGTCGTCGTGGCACCAGTCGCACTCCCCCGGGAGACTTTCGTCGTCCGAGTACGACATTTCCTATGTTCATAATTCAAATATTAAACATCTACAATTAAATATATGTACTAAAAAACCTAACTTAGATCATTATTATTCATCACGGGTTGACTATCGGTTTGTCGAGTCTTTTCTTGAAAACACTCAGCTGACGTGGTGTATACATTCGACCGTTGGTGATGGTCGCTCCTCCCTTTGTCCCCGTGTGCATTACACCAAAATGTCTAGCTAGCACACGGGAACAAAGGAGAAGCGACCCCCACGACAACAGTCGGGATTCTTCGTCCTCTCATATATATATGGTGGAACTCTCCCTCACTGATTCCTCTCTGACATTTGCGATCGTCGGTGATGGTAGCTCCTCCTTTCGTTCTCGAGTGCATTACACCAAATTGTCTAGCACACGGGAACGAAGGAGAAGCTACCCCCACGACAACAGTCGGGATTCTTCGTCCTCTCATATATGGTGGAGACTCGACAGACTTACAGTCAACCCGAAATATCGTTTAATTATCTTTCTAAAAGAGGATTTGGCTGGTCTCACCTCGATGTCGGAGGGGGCGGTGACGGGGACGACGGCGGGGATGATGGAGGGGCCGGGGGCTCCTAGATTTCTGCGAAAACAAAAACCCTATAAGCTATCAACTAATCATAGTGCTCTCCAATTTTAGCATTCAAAGTAGGATCGGAGTAGTTTTCCACTTTGAGCATTCAATAAGCAAAATCAAGTCACAAAATAAAGTAGTATTCAAATTAGGATGCATTCAATTATAAGCAAAACTACATCATCTCCATGCGTCCGTACATTGCCGAATATTATCACTAATACACCTCGAATACTATCATACATATAGCATCGCTAGTACAGCTAGAACAGTAGCGCCCGACGGGTATCGGCGCGGGCGGTGGACACCCAAAGGGACGGAACCATCACAGGATCATAGCTCCAGTGAGATCCCTGAAGAACCTGCCAGGTATTGTCGAACCTGCCCTCCAACGCAACCATGTAGCGACGGACGTGCTGGTCCTCCTCGCTGACACGGTGACGTACCACCTCCGCGGTGTCCGGAAGCCTCGGCACCGTCACTGGCCCACGCGAGCGCCACCAAACAAGGATCGGGTCAACGACGGGCTGGTTCCTCACCAACCTACGCCCACCGGAAGGTAGCACCTCCCAAAACCAGCCCGGCAGAGCCCAGTCCCGGACATGGCCCCTCTGATCAAGCCGGCCTCCTCCGCCGAGTCGACGACGAGGATGCGGGATAGGCATCGTCGACGTCGATGCGGGAATAATTGCTTTAACTAAAAAAACAAACTAGTTCTATTAATTTCCTTACTATAAATAGAATAAAGTAGTACTTACTAAAAATAAACTAGCTAGTTTAACTAGTTCTATTATTTTTCTAACTAATTCTATTAAACACTTTCTAAGTAGTACTTACTAAAAGTTATCGGGGAGGGGGGTACATATATCGACAACGACATACCCGATAAAAAATAAGAAGAGGAAGAAGACGAAAAAAAGAGGAGAAGAAGAAAGGAATAGAGGAGGAGATCGAAAAAAAAGAAAAAAGAGGAGAAGAAGAAGGAATAGAGGAGAAGAAGAAAAATAGAATAATATATTATTCTATTTCTTCTTCTTCTCCTCTATTTCTTCTTCTTCTACTCTTTTTTTCTTCTTTTTCATCTTCTTATTTATTTCTCCTCTACTTCCTCTCCTCTTCTTCTTATTCTTCTTCTTCTTCTCCTTCTTCCTCTTCTTATTTTCCTTTTTTCTCTCCTTCTTTTTCTTCTAAATATGAACATACATAAATGACTTCTAAATATGAAAAATCTAAACTACACATCTAAATTAATACATCTAAATTACAACAGCTAAATTAACTACACATCTAACTACACATCCAAATTAATACAACTAAATTACAAATCTAAGTTAAACTACGTACACATATAATAGCTATAGGGGGCGTGGCGGCAGCGGCGGCGGCCATTACAGGGAGGAGGAGGAGGGGATCGTGGCGGCGCTCACAGGGTGGCGGAGGGCGACGGCGTGGGTGGCGGAGGGCGACGGCGACCGCGGGGGCCGGGGGCGGAGGGCTGCGACGGTGACGTACGGGGCGCGCGCGACGGCTCGGGGGCGCGCGGCGGAGGCCGACGGCGACGGCGACGGGGGGCGGTGGACGACGGCGACGGGCGATGGCGTGGGCTCGGGGGCACGGGCGACGGCGACGACGGCGGGGCAGCCTGGCGGCGTAGATTGAGCTCGCGGCGTCGGGCGGGGGACACTGGCGATGGAAATCAGAAAATTTCCAAAGTGCTGCTTATATAGCAAAGGCTTTGGTCCCGGTTGGTGGCACCAACCGGAACCAATACCCACCCTTTGGTCCCGGTTGGTGCCACCAACCGGGACTAAAGGCCTCTTTTCACCAGCGCAAAGGGCGGGAAGCAGAGGGCTTTGGTCCCGGTTGGTGGCACCAACCGGGACCAAAGGGGAGCATTGGTTCCGGTTGGAGCCACCAACCGGGACTAATGTGCTGGCGCGGTGCGATGGGAAGTTTAGTCCCACCTCGCTAGCTGAGAGAGCTTAGCACCTGTTTATAAGCTGCGTTGCAGCTCAGGTGCTGAGCTCCTCTCTAATATGCAGGCATTACATGCCTACCTTTGTCACTGCCATGTTGGGCCTATTGGGCCTGCGGGCCTGCATCCTGGCCCATGTGCAGATGGGTTTCTAGTCGTATGCAGGCCGTGTGGCCCATTAGGCGGCATTTTTTTATTTTTTCCAGTATTTTTTTGTTTTTTGAATTATTTATTTTCTTTTGATTTTTGCTTTATTTTTTATTCTTTTTGCTTTTAGCTCAGAATAATTATAAACTTTCTGTTACTCCATTAGTTTCCAAATTTGAATAGTTTAAATTTCATCCGGAAACTCGTCTGTTACAAAGGGATTTCATTTTTTAAACTTATTTGAACTCCTGACTTTTTGTGTGTTCAAAATGCACCATTCAAAGCCACATCATCATTTTTCAATCCTTTCTGACTTCATTTGTTATTTTTCATGCATTTACTAATTATTTTGAGCTATAAGACCCTAAAATTGAAAAGCATTTCAAATGAACTCTGAAAAGGTTGAAAGTTGGCATGATATCATCATTTCATCCACATAGCATGTGCAAGAAAGTTGAGAGGGTTACGGCAAAAACTGGATGCACTTCGTGTACAAAACGGACAATCTCTTTCAAAGTATCAGGATTTCATCCGGAAACTCGTCTGTTACAAAGGGATTTCATTTTTTAAAACTTATTTGAACTCCTGACTTTTTGTGTGTTCAAAATGCACCATTCAAAGCCACATCATCATTTTTCAATCCTTTCTGACTTCATTTGTTATTTTTCATGCATTTACTAATTATTTTGAGCTATAAGACCCTAAAATTGAAAAGCATTTCAAATGAACTCTGAAAAGGTTGAAAGTTGGCATGATATCATCATTTCATCCACATAGCATGTGCAAGAAAGTTGAGAGGGTTACGGCAAAAACTGGATGCACTTCGTGTACAAAACGGACAATCTCTTTCAAAGTATCAGGATTTCATCCGGAAACTCGTCTGTTACAAAGGGATTTCATTTTTTAAAACTTATTTGAACTCCTGACTTTTTGTGTGTTCAAAATGCACCATTCAAAGCCACATCATCATTTGTCAATCCTTTCTGACTTCATTTGTTATTTTTCATGCATTTTCTAATTATTTTGAACTATAAGACCCTAAAATTGAAAAGCATTTCAAATGAACTCTGAAAAGGTTTTGTTTCTACTTACAACAAAAAACTTATTTATTTTATTTCTAATTACTTATGTATTTTACTTTAATTATTTTATTTTTATTTATTTTACTGCTGCTATTTTTATTTATTTTACTGCTGCTATTTTTACTTAATTTATTAAGGTTTATTTGTTTTAGTTACTATAGTTTATTTTATTTTATTTTATTAAGGTTTATTTAGTTTTATTTATTTTATTAAGGTTTATTTATTTTATAAATATAAAAAATGAACATAGATGCACTTATAGAGAAAATTCAACCTAAATTCATAATAAATTTCTATGAAATTTACTATGAATTTAAGTCAAATTTCCTGTATAAGGGCATCTATTTTCACTTTAAGAGAAGCTCAACAAGGCATAGAGGGACAGGCTTATAAACTGGTGTGAGCGCCCTTCGGTTGGCGAGGTGGGACTAAACACTGGCCGCAACTAGGACCAGCCCTTTAGTCCCCGTTTGTGGTATGAACCGGGACTAAAGGGTGGTGGGCCAGGAGAGTGGCCCATTGGTCCCGGTTTGTACCACCAACCGGGACCAAAGGGTCCATACGAACCGGGACCAATGCCCACGAGGCCCCGGCCGGCCCCCTGGGCTCACGAACCGGGACCAATGCTCACATTAGTCCCGGTTCGTGACTGAACCGGGGCTAATGTGAAAACTGCCCTGTGACCTAAGCCCTGTTTTCTACTAGTGATGGGTCTCTTATGTTTATATAAGCATGGCCGCATCCAACTACTACCATTTAAAATTCCTGTTAGACCGAGTTCATGCGGGTGGTGCGAGTTTCTGTCGTTAGCCTCCTTTTTTCTCACCTCCCATGCTCTCTCTTTTCAGGACATTTCAATTTGGTACCTCAAAGACACCATTGTATGTGGCATGTGGTGCAGATCCCTGTCAAAAGGATTCACTTAGGAGCAGACTTAATTCGAACATCCAGAAACAAGAACTCAGGTACCCACGGGCGCTCCTCAGAGCTCAGGCACTCTCAGCCGTCCGATCCGTTTCCTGATGCGATCTGAGCCGTCCGATGTCGAGCCCGATCGCCATGAGCCATCCGATTTTGACCCTGATCGACCTGGGCTGTCGGATAAAATTTCAATGGCAACAAAATGTAAATACCCCACCAGGGCATTTTGGTCATTCCGGTTAGGGGTATAAAGGGAGGCGCTGCCATGGGAGACCTAGGGTGCGTTTGGATCTCAAGCAAGCCATACTCTAGCCTCGCCCAGCCAGGATAGTTGTTTGGTGGAGTAGAAAAAAGCTAGCTTTGCCTAGCAAACTAGCCTGCGTGAGCTAGAAAATCCATGCCCAAACAGGAGAGCCGATTTGGCTCGCCTCCATCGGCAAGAATTGAACACAAGCATATTAAGCATGTAACTGCCGTTGTAATCGTGGTTTAGTGGAGGCTAGGCAAATAAACCAAACAAGTGGCCTTGCTTGTATGAGCTATGCCTCGGGTGAGCTAGAATCCTATTGCCTGGCTGGGCATGTTTAGCTAGAGAACCAAACACACCTAGCCGCCTCCTCCCGCACCTCCTCCCCCACCCGCCCACTCTCCCTCTCTTGCCCGATCCCCTCCCAACCATAGCAGCCGCCGCCGCGCTCTCGTCCATCTCTCCTCCCGTCCCCCCCCCCTGCCGTCTTCTTCGCCCTGCCCGCCTGATCCCCGCTGCCCACTTCCCCGGCGTCGTTGCTGTCGTCCACCACCACCGCCACCACGCCCCCACCCTCTCCCCATCGCTGCCGGGCCCCACCTTCTCCCAATCACCCCACCTTCTCTCCCGTGGCCCGTGGATTCGCCCCTCGTGGGATCGATTCCTCCGAGCCGGTGGTCTGCAGGGCCGGACAGGAGCGGCGCGTCCCCCATCAGCGCGTCGGTGGCGACGGTCCCGCGGGTCGAGGCTGACCCCCAACGGCGCTGGCACTGCGTCAAGCTGTCGCGCGCTTCTGCTCGCGGGTCATCGACGGCTAGCACCAGGGGGAGCCATCACTAGCAGCGGCGGTCGGGCTGATGCGGACACGGCTGTGCGCTCGACGTGAGGCAGCGTCAGCGACGAGCTCACCAGGCTCTCCCACCACGCCTGCTGGACCTCCAGGTACACATCTCTCTCCCCCTCCACCTCTCTCTCTCTCTCTAACCCTACTCCTTCCATCGTCTTGGCTTGCAGGTTGCCGCCGCCGCGGAGCTGGACGAGGTCATGGCGGCTTCAAGCTTTTTAGGCTAATGCTCCTCTGTCCACGGAATCCCAGAGCAGCAAGGTGTGTTCCTGCTACTCCCTATACCTCTTGATGTTACCATTCTCCGTCCATAGCTAAGATGTGTTGCTGCTGCTGTAGATTGACATTTGTATGCTCTTGCTGCTATACATTTGATTATCCGTAGCTTTTTAGACTGATACTCCTCTGTCCATGGAGTCCTAGAGCGAAACATGATGTTCTTTGTGTTGGAAATATGCCCTAGAGGCAATAATAAATTGGTTATTATTATATTTCCTTGTTCATGATAAACGTTTATTATCCATGCTATAATTGTATTGATAGGAAACTCAGATACATGTGTGGATACATAGACAACACCATGTCCCTAGTAAGCCTCTAGTTGACTAGCTCGTTGATCAATAGATGGTCACGGTTTCCTGACCATGGACATTGGATGTCGTTGATAACGGGATCACATCATTAGGAGAATGATGTGATGGACAAGACCCAATCCTAAGCCTAGCACAAGATCGTGTAGTTCGTTTGCTCAGAGCTTTTCTAATGTCAAGTATCATTTCCTTAGACCATGAGATTGTGCAACTCCCGGATACCGTAGGAATGCTTTGGGTGTACCAAACGTCACAACGTAACTGGGTGGCTATAAAGGTGCACTACAGGTATCTCCGAAAGTGTCTGTTGGGTTGGCACGAATCAAGACTGGGATTTGTCACTCCGTGTAAACGGAGAGGTATCTCTGGGCCCACTCGGTAGGACATCATCATAATGTGCACAATGTGACCAAGGAGTTGATCACGGGATGATGTGAGTTACGGAACGAGTAAAGAGACTTGCCGGTAACGATATTGAACAAGGTATAGGGATACCGACGATCGAATCTCGCGCAAGTAACATACCGATTGACAAAGGGAATTGGATACGGGATTGATTGAATCCTCGACATCGTGGTTCATCCGATGAGATCATCGTGGAACATGTGGGAGCCAACATGGGTATCCAGATCCCGCTGTTGGTTATTGACCGGAGAACGTCTAGGTCATGTCTGCATGGTTCCCGAACCCGTAGGGTCTACACACTTAAGGTTCGGTGACGCTAGGGTTATAGAGATATTAGTATGCGGTAACCCGAAAGTTGTTCGGAGTCCCGGATGAGATCCCGGACGTCACGAGGAGTTCCGGAATGGTCCGGAGGTAAAGATTTATATATGGGAAGTCTTATTTTGGTCGCCGGAAAAGTTTTGCACTTTATCGGTATTGTACCGGGAGTGCCGAAAGGGGTCCGGGGGTCCACCAAGGGGGTCCACCAGCCCCGGGGGGGCACATGGGCTGTAGGGGGTGCGCCTTGGCCTATATGGGCCAAGGGCACCGGCCCCAAGAGGCCCATGCGCCAAGAGATAAGGAAAAGGGAGAGTCCTAAAGGGGGAAGGCACCTCTGAGGTGCCTTGGGGGGGAAGGACTCCTCCCTGGCCGCACCCTTCCTTGGAGGAAGGGCCAAGTCTGCGCCCCCCCCTCTCCCTTGGCCCTATATATAGTGGGGGGAAGGGAGGGCAGCAAGACCTAAGCCCTGGCGCCTCCCTCTCCCTCCCATGACACACCTCCCTCCTCCCGCAGCGCTTGGCGAAGCCCTGTTGGAATCCCGCTACTTCCACCACCACGCCGTCGTGCTGCTGGATCTCCATCAACCTCTCCTCCCCCCTTGCTGGATCAAGAAGGAGGAGACGTCGCTGCTCCGTACGTGTGTTGAACGCGGAGGTGCCGTCCGTTCGGCGCTAGGATCATCGGTGATTTGAATCACGACGAGTACGACTCCATCAACCCCGTTCTCTTGAACGCTTCCGCTCGCGATCTATAAGGGTATGTAGATGCACTCCCCTTCCCCTCGTTGCTAGATTACTCCATAGATTGATCTTGGTGATGCGTAGAAAATTTTGAATTTCTGCTACGTTCCCCAACAGTGGCATCATGAGCTAGGTCTATGCGTAGTTTCTTTGCACGAGTAGAACACAAAGTAGTTGTGGGCGTAGATGTTGCCAATTCTTCTTGCCGCTACTAGTCTTATCTTGTTTCGGCGGCATTGTGGGATGAAGCGGCCCGGACCGACCTTACACGTACGCTTACGTGAGACAGGTTCCACCGACTGACATGCACTAGTTGCATAAGGTGGCTAGCGGGTGTCTGTCTCTCCCACTTTAGTCGGAACGGATTCGATGAAAAGGGTCCTTATGAAGGGTAAATAGAAATTGGCATATCACGTTGTGGTTTTACGTAGGTAAGAAACGTTCTTGCTAGAAACCTATACAAGCCACGTAAAAACTTGCAACAACAATTAGAGGACGTGTAACTTGTTTTTGCAGCATGTGCTATGTGATGTGATATGGCCAGTAGATGTGATGAATGATATATGTGATGTATGAGATTGATCATATTCTTGTAATAGGAATCACGACTTGCATGTCGATGAGTATGACAACCGGCAGGAGCCATAGGAGTTGTCTATTTTTTGTATGACCTGCGTGTCATTGAATAACGCCATGTAAATTACTTTACTTTATTGCTAAGCGCGTTATCCATAGAAGTAGAAGTAACCGTTGGCGTGACAACTTCATGAAGACACAATGATGGAGATCATGGTGTCATGCCGGTGACGAAGATGATCATGGTGCCCCGAAGATGGAGATCAAAGGAGCAAAATGATATTGGCCATATCATGTCACTATTTGATTGCATGTGATGTTTATCATGTTATGCATCTTATTTGCTTAGAACGACGGTAGTAAGTAAGATGATCCCTCACTAAAATTTCAAGAGACGTGTTCCCCCTAACTGTGCACCGTTGCGAAGGTTCGTTGTTTCGAAGCACCACGTAATGATCGGGTGTGATAGATTCTAACGTTCGAATACAACGGGTGTTGACGAGCCTAGCATGTACAGACATGGCCTCGGAACACATGCAAAACACTTAGGTTGACTTGACGAGCCTAGCATGTACAGACATGGCCTCGGAACACAAGAGACCGAAAGGTCGAACATGAGTCGTATAGTAGATACGATCAACATGGAGATGTTCACCGATGATGACTAGTCCGTCTCACGTGATGATCGGACATGGCCTAGTTTGACTCGGATCATGTATCACTTAGATGACTAGAGGGATGTCTATCTGAGTGGGAGTTCAATAATCAGATGAACTTCATTATCATGAACATAGTCAAAAGGTCTTTGCAAATTATGTCATACGCTTTAGTTCTACTGTTAAAGATATGTTCCTAGAGAAAATTTAGTTGAAAGTTGGTAGTAGCAATTATGCGGACTGGGTCCGTAAACTGAGGATTGTCCTCATTGCTGCACAGAAGGCTTATGTCCTTAATGCACTGCTCGGTGTGCTGAACCTCAACGTCGTCTGTAGATGTTACGAAACATCTGGCATACACGTTTTGATGACTACGTGATAGTTCAGTGCGTATTGCTAACGGTTTAGAATTGTGGCACCAAAGACGGTTTTGAAACGTCGCAGAACATATGAGATGTTCCGAAGACTGAAATTGGGATTTCAGACTAGTGCCCACGTCAAGAGGTATGAGACCTCTGACAAGTTTCTTAAGCCTGCAAACTAAGGGAGAAAAGCTCAATCGTTGAGCATGTGCTCAGATTGTCTGAGTACCACAATCGCTTGAATCGAGTGGGAGTTCATCTCCCAGATGAGATAGTGATGGTTCTCCATAGTCACTGCCACCAAGCTAGTAGAGCTTCGTGATGAACTATAAATATCAAGGATAGATGATGATCCTTGAGCAACTCGTGATGTTTGACACCGCGAAGGTAGAAATCAAGAAGGAGCATCAATTATTGATGGTTAGTAAAACCACTAGTTTCCAGAAGGGCAAGGGCAAAAGGGATACTTCATGAAACAGCAAATCATTTGCTGCTCTAGTGAAGAATCCCAAGGTTGAACCCAAACCCGAGACTAAGTGCTTCTGTAATGAGGGGAACGGTCACTGAAGCAGTACTACCCTAGATGCTTGGTAGATGAGAAGGCAGGCAAGGTCGACAGAAGTATATTGGATATACATTATATGAATGTGTACTTTACTAGTACTCCTAGCAGCACCAGGGTATTAGATACCGGTTCGGTTGCTAAGTGTTAGTAACTCGAAATAAAAGCTGCGGAATAAATGGAGACTGGCTAAAGGTGAGATGACGATGTGTGTTGGAAGTGTTTCCAAGGTTGATGTGATCAAGCATCGCATGCTCCCTCTACCATTGAGATTTGGTGTTTGCGTTGAGCATGATTGGATTATGTTTATCGCAATACGGTTATTCATTTAAGGAGAATAATGGTTACTCTGTTTATTTGAATAATACCTTCAATGGTCTTGCACCTAAAATGAATCTCGATCGTAGTGATACACATGTTCATGCCAAAAGTAATGATAGTACCACATACTTGTGGCACTGCTATTTGAGTCATAATGGGATAAAACGCATGAAGAAGCTCCATGTAGATGGATCTTTGGACTCACTCGTTTTTGAAAAGAATGAGACATGCGAACCATGTCTATTGGTATATATACATGAAGAAACTCCATGCAGATGGATCGTTTGGACTCACTTGATTTTGAATCACTTGAGACATGCAAATCATACCACATGGGCAAGATGACTGAAAGGCCTCGTTTTCAGTAAAATGGTTGACAAATGGAATCTCGGGCAAGATGACATGCAAATCATACCTTGGATCATGCAAATCATACCTTGGATCATGCATTGCGGTACGAGTAAAGAGACTTGCCGGTAACGAGATTGAACAAGGTATAGGGATACCGACGATCGAATCTCGGGCAAGTAACATACCGATTGACAAAGGGAATTGGATACGGGATTGATTGAATCCTCGACATCGTGGTTCATCCGATGAGATCTTCGTGGAACATGTGGGAGCCAACATGGGTATCCAGATCCCGCTGTTGGTTATTGACCGGAGAACGTCTCGGTCATGTCTGCATGGTTCCCGAACCCGTAGGGTCTACACACTTAAGGTTCGGTGACGCTAGGGTTATAGAGATATTAGTATGCGGTAACCCGAAAGTTGTTCGGAGTCCCGGATGAGATCCCGGACGTCACGAGGAGTTCCGGAATGGTCCGGAGGTAAAGATTTATATATGGGAAGTCTTATTTTGGTCGCCGGAAAAGTTTCGCACTTTATCGGTATTGTACCGGGAGTGCCGAAAGGGGTCCGGGGGTCCACCAAGGGGGTCCACCAGCCCCGGGGGGGCACATGGGCTGTAGGGGGTGCGCCTTGGCCTATATGGGCCAAGGGCACCAGCCCCAAGAGGCCCATGCGCCAAGAGATAAGGAAAAGGGAGAGTCCTAAAGGGGGAAGGCACCTCCGAGGTGCCTTGGGGGGGAAGGACTCCTCCCTGGCCGCACCCTTCCTTGGAGGAATGGCCAAGGCTGCGCCCCCCCCCTCTCCCTTGGCCCTATATATAGTGGGGGGAAGGGAGGGCAGCAAGACCTAAGCCCTGGCGCCTCCCTCTCCCTCCCGTGACACACCTCCCTCCTCCCGCAGCGCTTGGCGAAGCCCTGTTGGAATCCCGCTACTTCCACCACCACGTCGTCGTGCTGCTGGATCTCCATCAACCTCTCCTCCCCCCTTGCTGGATCAAGAAGGAGGAGACGTCGCTGCTCCGTACGTGTGTTGAACGCGGAGGTGCCGTCCGTTCGGCGCTAGGATCATCGGTGATTTGGAACACGACGAGTACGACTCCATCAACCCCGTTCTCTTGAACGCTTCCGCTCGCGATCTACAAGGGTATGTAGATGCACTCCCCTTCCCCTCGTTGCTAGATTACTCCATAGATTGATCTTGGTGATGCGTAGAAAATTTTGAATTTCTGCTACGTTCCCCAACACTTTGTCGAGTGATCTGTGAAAAACAAAGGGTTCGGTTTGTTTGTGTTAGATTGATGTTTCTGAAAGAGAATGGGAAGAATGGCATGTTCATTGGCTTCTATTGTTTGGTTTGGTCTGCCTAGGTTATTATGATTTCTGGATGCTCAGTTTGAAATTAATAAGAGAAGCATTTGAATCTGGTATGTTTGGCATGACCAAATAAATAAGGCTTGTTATGTTTGGCATGTTCATTGGCTTCTATTGTTCATTGGCTCAAATAAATAAGAGAAGCATTCATGTAAGCTTTACTTGTGCTTTTGAATCTGTAGTATTTTCAGCTTGTTTTGGTTGTATGCTTGAACAGAATAACTCAAGTTTGCATTTGTGTGTGGTAACAAATAAATAAGAGAAGCATTTGTTATGTTTGAAGCAACAATAGACTGTACAAGCTGGGGTGATTTTTGTCCTACCATACAAAATCAATGAGACAAACCGTTAGTTTTCAATCTCGCTTGTGCATTTCTTGTGTGTTATCTTATAGTCGTCGTTGCTATATGCTTTACTTTGAGAACAGATGAACTCTCTTATGTTGATCTCGAGAGAAATTTGTTTTTTAGTTTTTCTTAGATGTACTTTGATCTGCTGTGAGTCTTGTGGTTGCAATGAGTATGTTTATTTTGGCTAAATTATGAGTTGTCCTAAATCCGAAGTTATCCGCACAACTAGGAGGGGGTGGAGATGAAACGGGGCCAAATGATCCCGCGGCAACAATAGCAGATATAAATTCGTGTTGCTAGGGTGCAGACTGACCTGACTTATGTTCAAGTTGATTTCAACCACCCTTGGATCCCTTAGTATGACTACTTATATAACCTCATGGTGGAAGCAAGTGTTTTTTGTTTTCCTTCAGTCATTTTTGTCGTGTGAAATGAGCTGCTCTACAACTGTAATGTAGCTTGAGTATTTATCTGTACTTGAAGTCTACATTTGTTTTCTTAAGTATACCAGAACCACCTGACCATGAATAATTAATTTCATAACTGTTAAATAAACTGAATTGAGCATTTCTTAGATTTTTTGGTTCAGAGGTTTTATTGTCTCTTTGGTAATATGTTGGAGTTTACTTTTCCTGTGTCATCCGTTTATTTTGGAAGTTATTTGCATGTATACTGGTATGCGGTTGTCTGTGTGCCCCCTTACAACTGCTTATTATCTATAAGTGGTGAAAAATATTTTCCTGAGTTTAATTGTATGTATCAAACCACTTGGTGGAAAGACCTCCTATTGTGTCCTGACATGTGAATTGAATGGTGGGGTTATATTAACATTGCTCTTTGTTTTGCTGACCACTTCTTTATTTCCCTTTGGATGGGCTCACGTCGGCGTGGGGCACGGCGGCCGCCGAGGGAGCCAAGCTTTTGGTGTATCATGCTATCTTTTGAACAGAGGGATACAACTCTTACTCATTTGCCACCTAATTTATATGGATCACTAATTTATATGTTTCTTTATGGCATAGCAGAAGTGTCCTGCTATGAACCAATCCCTAATTTATATGGTTTGTCTATGCTATCTTTTGAAGTAGGCGAAGGCGTCTGTCTGAAAGAAAGTGCTATGCTTTGGTGTTGTTATAGGTTCCAGAGGGGGCTGAATAGGAAGCCATTGGTTTTTAGAATATCACAAAAATGTTCAGTTTTAGTGTCCAGTTCACTGCCAATTCTCTTACTGCTTTTGTCGTGACCATGCAAATCAATTATCATGTGGATTGACTATGCCTTGCTTAGCTTGCATTGGGTTTATTTTGATGTTTGTGATATAGTAAACTCATCTATCATGGATGGTTACTTTGACTTTTTAGATGTAAATAGTTTCTCAAACCTTCCTACTAACTTCACCATTACCTTCTTAATTACAACGTTTGGACCGGCACCTTCGCACCAAGGCGCACAGCCGGCTCGCCGCAAAGTACACCTACGCCGTCGCCTCCCCGGGGCTGCAAGGTGAAGTGGACGGCCGAGGAGAAGCCGCATGGCGGGACTGGGCTCTCAAGTGGGAGGCGGAGCTCGCCTCCCCCCAACGACGTCAGCTTTGATCACAAGTGGAAGTGGGAGCCCAAGTCCAAGCCCGGTGCCGCCGGCAAGGCCAAGACCAAGCTCGAGGAAGCCAGCGAGGATGACAAGAATAAGCCGGCGAGGAAGTGCACGCAGATCGAGGAGGTCCTCACCGGCTACGACGCCATCCGCAAGGTACTCGGTACAAAAGATGAACTTTTTTTTGGGGGGTTTCCAGTAGATTTCCGACTGGTTACAGTAGTTTAAAGACTGCAGTGGAATTTCAATATAATGCCAAGTCAACTTACTGAAAGTTTGCATACTGCCAAGTTAATTTACTCCATTCTTAAATGAATACTGCTAAGTTCCACAGATGCATGAGTAGATTTAAGAGAAAGATTGCAGTAGCTTAAACTTCACTTCACTGTTTTGGAATATTCAGTAGCTTTAAGATTGCAGTAGATTTTGACTTGGTGCAGTACTCAAACTTGCCTAGTTGCCTTGTTAGATTGTTAACTTGCTTTTATACTTTCTTGATTGTGTTAATTTTGTGGAGTATTGTATCTCATGCTTAGTGCTACACCAAGATTCAGTATCTTGAACTACTCCAGTATTGCTTGAACTACTCTAGGAGATCATCTTAATTCTGTTAATTCTATGGAGTAGTTTCAGTAGTTTTACAGCAGCAGTACTCTTGCCTGCATATCCTTTTGTAAAACAATAATTTTATCCTTGATTTTCCTCTACAGGATGATGACTATCTAATGGTGATTCCCTATTCCCACATTTTTTGCCCTCATGTTGCAAGCTCTAAAGCTGCCCCTGCAATTTACAATCGCGAGACATGTCTGGGCAGCAAGTCTCCTGTGACGGTTACTTTTAATGCGTCGTTACAATTGTTTGATGGTTTGCTTGTTCCAACCTCGATATCTGGCTTTAGATTCCCGTTGTTGTCTTTGTAGTGGAAGGTACCACCTGGTGGTATGTTGCTATTTTCACTTTGTTCTGAACAAGGCATGTATAGATTTCAGATTTTAATTCCTATCTCTATGTCGTAAAAAGTAATGTATGGTCCTGTGTTTTATCTCTGGTCGTATGAAAGCACCGAGCTTGATTCTGTCTTATAACCTGATGTTCATCTTCAGTCCCATTATGTTTTGCTTCTAACACAATTGATTGTCTACACATGCTATTCGTGGGCTCTTACCGACAAATTGTTACATGTTTTGTCTAAACGTTCTGACCGGCACCCTGGCGCCACGGCGCGAACCGGATCTAGTTATGTATGGTCTTAGAAACCCTGCACGGGCTCTCCATGCCGCCACTCCCCCTTACAGCCTCTTAATGCTCAATAAAAGAAAAAAATGATGGTGTGCTGATTTTAATATGGATAGAAATCTCTTTGGCTCCAAGGATTCTTAAAAGATGTTTTGAGGATTCTAATCCTTGGAAATTCTTTGCGTACATCTATTATTTTATTCATAATATTCATTTTACTATATTTATTCCATGGAATCATACGTGTTAGGTTTAATTCTTTGCGTACATTTTGGATCCCTTAGAAGGAATCGTACATTTTTCCTTGTATAATAATCAAACAACAGCTCATTTCTAAAGTGGTCGTGAAAATACATGTCGTTCTAATTTTAACGTTTTCTTCCAAACATTTGCTCATTTCCTTAGAATAAGAGTTATGCGTATCTGTTTGTTTCCAAACATTAAAAAGAACACCTGCAATCCAACGCCCAAACCTGGCAGCTGATCCGGCGAGTGAATTGCCGCCGCCGGCGATGCAGCGGAGGAGATTGCCGCCGCCGGCCACCACCCTGGACTCCTCCTCCTCCCCAAATCCCGCAGCAACAGCCTCGTCGCCCTACTTCCTGCCGGAGCTCGCGAGTCGCCTGACCACCCTCCAGGATTTCTTCGCCCTCCACGCCACCTACCGGGATCTCCTCCCTCCGTCGCCGTCCGGCCTCGCCTCCCAAGCCCCGCACCTCCTCCTCGTCCCTGGATCTCGAGCCCTGTTCCACCTCCCCCTCCGCCGCCACCTGCGTTTTCGTCTCCCCCTCCCCGATGCAGATCCTACCACCCCTGCCGCCTTCTACTCTTTCGGCTGCCGCGTCGCCATAGCCAGCCCCAGCCATCACGACCTCAGCTTTGTCCACCTCCTGACAGGCGAGCGATTTCGCCTCCCCCATCCACCAGCAGACTTCTGTCGCCTCCTCCTCTCCGGCGATCTCGTGCTCGCCTTTCTTCCGACTGTCGGCCATGTCCTCAAGTACTGCCGCCTTGGGGATGCTGAGTGGCGCCTGGCGTCATGCAGTGAAGCCTATGTGCTTGAGGATTTGATCTTTGTCAAGGGCACCCTGCACGCGCTAGTCAGATCTGAAGATGCCGGCAGCTTATGTTACCGTCTAGCGGTTGTCAAGCTGTCAGACACCAATTCAGTGGAATTCACGTTTTTTGGAGATCAGTTGGATACACAAGCCGCACATCAGTGTTTATATTTCTGCCTCGCGGAATGTCTCGACGAGTTGCTGCTTGTTGGTGCCACGGGGTACACTCCAGAGGAGTTTCATGTTTTCCGGTGGCAGTCCAGGGAGGGCAAGTGGACAAGGACTACTAGCCTTGGTGGCTGCACAATGTTCTTGTCATATTTTCATTTTACAAATCGAACGAGATCCTTTGGAGGCTTTTTCTTTGCAAGTTGCCTTGGTCCAGATCATCCAGGGGTTCGAAGGGACTACTTGTACTTAACAGATGCTGACAGAGAAAGTGGGTTGAGTATTCCTTGGCTGATGGATCTTCTGATGAATATGTTGCTGAGAACTTAGAGGGAGCTACAAGGTCTGATTTCAGGTCACCTGTTTGGATCTTTCCAAGTATATGTTGATGCACTCCTATTGGCCACTGCCTATGTGAAAGTTGCTGTCTGAAGGTACATTTGCTCCCTAGTGACTGGTTTTTTTGGGTCTGGTTTCAACATGTTATCCTGGTAAATAAAATGTTTATGTATCAATCTCTTTAGCACAAATAAATGGACATGCTGCTAAGCCGATCCTGAAATGTTGACAGTATAATAATGAGTACTATGTCATGTTTTGCTTCTTTCTCTGCGGCTCTGTGATTGCAGCAACTTGGAAGTAAGTGCACATGTATTCCTGTAGCAGCTCCCAAGTCAGTGTAGATGTATTACATAATCAGATCGTAAGTCAGTGTGCAGTACTCTGGGATGTCAATTTCATAATACAACAAGAAGTGCATCCTTTCTATACACAACCTCGCATGCTTGTTGAATGTGCTTTTACTGGCATGTTGAATTCATCATGTTGTGCATTTTCCCTTTTTATGTGGGTGGGCTGGCGGTAGGGCCCTTCAATTTTCATCATGCTTTGCATCTTTTGTTGTGACATGCTGGGATTGGCGAGTGTCCTTGGTTCAGAGAAGTGAGCGTCAAGGATGAGAGGGTCAGAAGGTCGTGAACTGGGATTAGATTATAATGGATTATGTGTTATCCTTGGTTTAGGGAAACTCGATTCTACGCGTGAGAATAGAATTTCAGTTCGATTGGGGTAGGGATTGAGTCATGCCATTTCCATTTGGTGTCCACACATAAGCTGACCCCACAGCTTTTGTGAAAATCAGCCTAAAAGTACTGTGCAGTTACTGTTCATTGTGAAGAAAATAATAAAAAAATTTGTCACTGAACCCACAGAGATTTTAGGCTGGCTTCGCCGCTGCATGTTTCCATGGGACTGCCGTGGAGACAATCAATTATCTTTTGATTTCTGAGTTTTTCCCCTTTCATATGTTGCTGTTACTTTCAGTGTCCTTTTATCTAACTAGTGATTGCCACCTTCAGTTTTGTCGTCCTTTTTTTCTCAGTTATAGTATGAGAAGTAAATGTTTCATCCTCAAAATGGTCATTTGTCTGATGCCAGTGACCCAGAAGCACATGACGATGCTACGCACCACCAGGAGGGGAGCATCTCCAACTCGGATGAGTAGCTCCAATAAAAGACAGAGATAATCTACTGTACATATATAATGTAGGTATCCACTGCTATTTCAGCATGAGCAGAGTACCCATGGCCTCTGAACATGGGTGTGTATGTCTGCGGCTTTGCAATCTTTTGGAGGAGCTTGTAAGGCATAATACTGTTTCACATATGATTTGTAGTACCAGTATTTAATATAATTCCAGCTTAGAGAAATAATTTGGGTTTAGCAAAAGCCATCTTGGGCGCATCATGTGCGAAGCCATAGGTGTTAATCTGTCAGGCTCATGGAATTTCCCTTCTTCAGTAGGTGAGAGATTCTTTGTTTCAGGGCAAGAGATGTGACCTGTTCTTCTTCATCATCATGCAGGCAAGCGACCCAAGGTATACGGCGATTAAACTGCACCACAGTTGCAAAATCTGACAACTGCAGAGCAAGGTAATATCAAATGAAGAACATGTAGTAGGCCTACTGCATTTTGTCAGGAAAACAGATGATTAATCAAAGGAACGTCATGTATTAGAGATCCAAATAAGCCAAACAATTAACTATCATATGAGCACACGTACAGAGATTCTGGGTGCACCATGAAAACAAGCATGTAGCCATGTACATCACTAAGACTGCACATAGGTCCGACGCCATCTCTAGCTGGCACTCAGAAATACAATAGCGAAACTTGATTCTACCATCCAATGTTGCATGCGACGGAGAGCTCCGACCTTCGCCTTTGGCTCCCGTCACCACAACTCAATCTGACTGCCGTCTTAGTCTTCCAGACAAACACTTGCGCCGTTCCACTTCCACCTGAGATAAGAAGAAAGCTCAGAAATGTAACCTGGAGTTGCACTGAAACGTGAGCGAAATGGAGAAAGGGGGTTAATCACCTGGATGGATTATCAGGTCTTGATGATAAAGCGTGTGACGATTTCTGTTGCTCTTCATACAAACCAATATATAGAGAAGCGGGTGATTTCCATCCTGCAAATGCACGAATTGCACTAGTAACGATGGGTTCTAAGTAAGTTCGTATATGTGGAGCGGTGGAGCGGAACAGTTAGCAGTTCAGTCCTGCAACCAACCTGCATTTCAAAGGCAGTGTTCCATTTGATCTTCCCACATTGGAACTCGTAGTGCATCCAGCTCTTCCTGTTGCTCACCCTCAACTTTGCTGCCAAAGAGAGCATCATGTGAGTAGAATCATCCATCTTAGCTTCGGAAGTCGAGTAGATAAGATAAAGTTCAAAACACAATTTGAAATTTGCCAGCACAATGCAAACTAAACTATATATTGGCTAACAAAGCTCAATTAATTAGAAGGTTCACGGCTTGAAAAATATAAACCTAACGAATTTGCTGGCCAACAGTACACTATGTTGCATCTTTTCAGAACATATCCAGTCAAGTTCGATTGCTACTTTCCCCACACAAAAAAAAGTTCGATTGACACTTACACTTTTCAGAACATATCCCGTCTGCCTCCCCCACCCCCACTCACCTCACCCACCGACGCCATCCACCAGACGCGCCGTCTGCCTCACCCACGTCCTTCTCGGCGGCATCCATGGCGTCCGGCGGCAGCGGTGGCACGGACGGCCGTGGCGGCGCGTGGCCGACGAGCCTGGGCACGCCGGACACGGACGAGCTCATCCGGCTCGGGCTGATGGTGCTGCCGGGCTGCCGTCTGCCGCACATCTTCCACATCACCGCCGACGGGTACCCGACAAGGGGGCCCGGCGCGACGCCGGAAGAGCTCCGCGGGCACGAGGGCGGCCGCTGGAATATTGCCGGTCGTACAAGATTTTGGACGGGCAAGGACTTCTGGAAGGTCGTTGCCCAGGCTCGTCGGGATTCGGAGACGGGCGGCCCGTCGTCTGCCCCGCGCCGGCCCCACCGTCACCCTCCGGCGGCCATGCCGTCCCCAAGCTCCTCCGGCCGTCCGGTGCCCACGCTCGCCGGGCCCGCCGCACCTCCCGCCGTCGAGATCCCGCCGGAGCAGTTCGCGCTGCGCGAGGACGGCGACCCGAACGACTGCCCTGGCTACCTCATCGCCCTATGGGCGTCGCAGACAGAAGCGGCGGCCGCGGCAGAGGCCAGAGAGGCCGCCGAGCTGCAGGCGGCACTGGACGCCGCGGCGGCTATGGCGGCGGCTGCAGAGGCCGCTGAGCTGCAGGCGGCACTGGATATGGCGGCGGCTACGGGTGCGGTGCAGGCACCGGCGCAGGCGGCTCCGGTGGAGGACGACGCCGTCGACTGGGACGACGCCGGGAAGAGCAGCAACGATGACGACGGTGACGGCGGTGCGGGCGAGATCGTGGACCTCGCCGCGTCCGACGACGACGAGTAGATTAGGTCCTCTTATGTTTAATTAATTTAGATTAGGTCCTTTTATGTTTAATTAAGTTTCGTTATGTTCGAATGTAAAATGAACCCTTTGTCGTAAGGTTTAATGAACTATCCTTATGTTTGAATGAATTTTAGATGCAAATTACTATGAAATATTCTGAGAATGTTTTTAAATTTTAAATCATTTTGTAAAATAGAAGTTAGCGAAAAGAAACTAAAACATATCCGATTCTCTTGAAGGCTCCTCCTGCCGCCATTAAAATACAACAGCAACACACACCTTTCATCTGTGTTGATCGATTCGTCACCATATCGATAGCATGTAGAATCGCCAAAAATACAGCCGCAAACGCGTTTGTCTAGTTTTAGAATATTTTAAAAAGTTGGACATTTATAGAAAAAAAAGTTGATCATTTCGAATGAGAGAAAATGGATGTCATCATTTTAAATCAAGATTTATAAAACAATTCATTGATTAAGAAATAAGCCGTACTATCTTATAGACTCTGACAATTTGAAGTGAATGGAGAAAAATGATAGAAAATTGAAAAATTGAAAGACACGAAAATCGACGTGTGAAAAAAGTTTGCGTCACGTCCGGGGACTTTTGTAGGTTTTTTTTGGCATACATGCTTGCCATGGTCAATGTAGCCCGTGAAGAAAATGTGAGACCGTTTGGCGGATGCGAAGAGGAGATATGCAAGGGGGATCCGTTCCCCCCTTACGGAAACCACTGCCTTCCACATGAATTTGGCGTGCGTGCTTGCCATGGTCATTTAGCACGTGGAAAAGAATGAGCCCGTTTGGCGGATGCGAAGGAGAGGCGTACGACCGAGGGCCCCCTCCACCCATACCGAAACCATCGCCTTCCACACCAAGTACCTGAGCGATTTCACGGAAGGCACCCAACTTTTGCCAGCGCGTGTGGGGCCCCACCCGGGCACCCCACGCCAAAAATGAACGAAATCCGACAACGAACGCACGTTGCGTCACGTCCGGGCAGTATTTCAGGGGTTTTCGGCCCAGAAAATCGTAGAAAATTCATACAGTGTCGAAAC